>NC_138985.1:100463555-100626134 GCF_964341445.2 Mesoplodon mirus | reverse complement strand
CCTCTTAAATTGCTTGTTATTTACTTCCTTTTAAAACCTGGGTTAAAACAAAGTTCAAGAGGAATAATCAACTGGTCATACTAATATTCTCCTGGATTTGACATGCCTTCTTAATCAAATTACTAGACAGCCATAAACTTCAAATACATCACACCTCAGGCCTTCACAGAAGCAATTTAACAAAATCAGTATCTACATATGCCCACAACTTTTATTCAGGGTTGAAAGAAGAGTCCTATGAAAATCATCTGTTTTGTAAAACTGCTACCAAAAAATGCTATTATGCCATTTAATTGCTTTTTCATAAAGAACCACATTATATATTCCTATTAATTAGTCCTAGAAAAATACTAGTAAAAAATTTCTACTCTAATGGCATGCTCCTTTTAATCAAATAATATAGATATTATTCCTGTTTCTTTTTTGTTTGGCTGACAAAAAACTGAGCTAGGTCTTGCTCTCAAGCATAATGACCTTAACCCTTAGCATAACCCTTAGCCTAGCTCTGCACGCTTTATTTGAGTATTCTTAACACTTACTAATCCCTCTGCCATTTCATTTGTGTCATTTACTGTAAATCAGTTCAAATTCTTCTGAGAAATAGGGAATATAAATTAATAAATAAAAGTAACTGAAAATAACAATTTGTATGGATTAAAATAAGAATGGTTCATGGAACATTTGCTCAGAAATAAAGTTTGAAAAAGGTAGACTTTTAACGAATCACACCCTTGCCCTTTTCTATTTCATTTTGTCCTAGTTTCTAAGATGCAATGTGGTTTTCTAAACACTGCATCCTTACACAGAACAGATAACCTAAAGTATTAGTCGTCCTGAAGCACTAATATAAGAATCATGAATTACGGGTACACAACTTTTCCCATCAATCATATGCATTGGTTATTTAGGAATGGAATCATTTATCCTCTTATAATCTAAAGATGAAAGAGAGCAGATGAGAATAGATGTCCCAATTAAATAAACCATTAATTCCTTTTTGAGAAGGGCTAAAATCTAGAGTTAAATCAGGGATCCTTAATGTGATAAATTTTTATAAATTCATATATTTAAGTCATGGATGAAAGATGCCTTGGTTATTTTAGGAGCTGCTGAATACAACTGTACTATAATTATCTAAGTTAGGACAGGCCTGCTTCCAAATTTACCTGATGAGAGATGGAAGGTTGCTGGATGGGCCCCTGCATTCTAGGGTTTGGTAAACCCACAGGTGCTGGCCTCCGTTGCACCTGTTGCCTCTGAGCCATTACCTGTTGCTGCATATGCTGGAGTCGTAATTGAGCTAGGCTGATCTGTGTTGGAAACTTGGATAACTGGTTTGAAGATAAACCACCTGGTGGCTGTGAATTCTGTTCCATGACAGGATTCTGCTTAGGCATTTGTGGTTGACTCTCTTTATCTTCGATTACTAAAGAACCTAGTTAAAGAGAAAAGGTTAAGTTCTAAATATTTTCTGGGAGTGAAATACCATATTTTGTAGGGTTATTTTTACTGATCTTCAGAATTGCCAAGGAACTTCTTTTTCTCTCAGGAACCCTTTATACTCTTAAAAATAGAAACCCCAAAGAGCTTCTGTTTATGTAGGTTCTATCAATCAAAATTTATCATATTCGAAACTAAAAATGAGAATTAAAAACATTTTTCCTCACTAATTCATTTAAAAGTGACAACCCATAATAACACATTTTTATGAAAAAATACTTATTTTCAAAAAAATGTAGTGAAGAGTGGCGCTATTTTACATTTTCGAACATCTCTTTAAATGTCTGGCTTAATAGCTGAACTCTCATACCTGTTTCTGTATTATCTAATATATTGTTTAAATATATGAAGAAAATCCAGCCATACATGGAGATGTACTTGGAAACGGGAGGCCTCTGTCATCACCCGAAGGAGCCTCAGACCCTACTTTGAGGACTGCTGTTGCATATCAAAACAAAACAAGCAAACCTGACATTGGATCTAAAAACAATACCACAGTATTTCTGATTTAGTTATCTCTCAAGTTCTTTACACCTTCACAGAGTATACTGTTAGTTCTCTGATGGAGAATACTCTGCCTTATAACTATACTGTTGGAGTTTAAAGGTACCTCTAACAGGTGTGGTCCAAGTATAAGGCAAAGCTTGATTTCTTCAACAGCAGAGACTCAGTTAAATGTTTCTGATTTAATAAACATATGCATCCTAAAAAATAGTTATCATTCATTAAATACTTACTCTGTATTAGATACTGCGACAGTAGGTCTATGTATATTGTTAAAGTCCTCTGTACAGATAAGGGATTTAAGGTTCAGAGAGATTGAACAACTTACCCAAAGTCACAAAGACGCTAATTGAATAATCATCCAAATCAACATTTTTCCCTTGCAGTCTTCTATAACATGTTTCTCAGAAGCCATAAATAAACAAGTTTGGGAAACTTGTCTCCTTAGAAGATTTAAAATGTAAATCTCATTGTAAATGGCAATTTACAGAGCTGTATAGGACAGCTCTGAGAAGTCCTACAGTAAAGGATATTGTTTTACAAACTCCTCACAAACAGATGTTTTTGTTTTTGCTGTAGACTTATCTCTATATATATATCTTATATATCCATTTATGTGTATACAGTTACACATATTCTTAATTTTATTTATGTTTACATTATGTGGTCTATGTTTTAAATAATATGCTTATAAGTACATACAGTTCTACATATGACTATTTGTGTGGATATATAATTGTGATAGGTTCTCTATATAGCTGCATGTATGGTGGAGGGTAGGAGATAGTTAACTTATACACACGCTTTGTATTAAGATGCTTCTTTTTAGTTACATAGGTGAGAGTGTGTATGATTCCAGTTGCTTGCTATGTATCAATCAATCAATAAATATGTGCTTCTAGACTGAGCTGCAGGAGTCAACTTATGACCTTTCCTTCAAAGGGTCACCATACTACCATTCCTTCTGTTCTTCCCGTGTATGAATGAGGTTTGTGTAAGCCTATTTCTTCCTTTCCTGGTGTGTTCTGAGAGCACTGGCTCTCTCTCCAGCCATTTCTTGCTTTCTTACCCAGAATCTAGCTTAAGGAATGAGACAGCAACCATCTTTCAAGATTTTGAAACAAAGTCAATGAGCCCAAAAACTGTCATCAAAGGGAATACTGGTGGTTGATGAAGAATGTATATGGAATTCTTAAATTTCTGTTTCTACAGTCTCCCTGTGAGAAATTAAGAAAGGAGGCAAAAACTGAAGACTTCTTCTACTAACACATAATGTAGCAAGTACTGCCTGCAAGGATATTTGATGTTACCAAATGATACCATAATGGTAGTCTCCCTTTGTGATAACTCAGTGCGCTCTAGTACTTAAAATTTGGGCACTTATCTGTACGTATGGTGCACTTCAGTTAGGAGGTTAAAAATTACATAATAATTACATAAAAGGCAAAAGAAGAAATGAGAAGTCTTCCCTAGCTAGATAAAGCAAATGAACCATTAGGTGCCTGATGACTGGCTCTCAAGAGTAAGCCAGCCAATAATTGTATGAGAAGTCCTGTTTTAACAGAAAACATTCTAAATATAAAAAATCCTATATTAATGGCAGTCATAAGTCAAGAGTTTTATCAACCATTCTGATAAGTATGTAATTAACAGTACAAGCAAGATTCTATGGGAAAGAAAAAAAAACCTCCTAAATCCAGAAATCTAGACACCCTGTGAGTCAATATAAAGGATGTTTCATATCATCCACATATTTACATGTGTGTTTATATTCATGCATGTGTCACGCATATACACACACTAATGAAATACTAGTGAAAATTCCATGTACTTAAAACAAGATGATAAACACACTTTGGGGGTGGAAGGGAATACATTTTCAATAATTTCATAATCACTAAGAGTTCCAGAAACAAATGGCACTTTGAGAAAATGTACATAACAGCCTACCTAAATTGATAATATTTTGAGCCCAGAAACTAGGATCACAGTGAAATTGGATGGTATTGTTGGTCACTGGGGAAGCATCACACCTTGCTCGAAGGAGGTGCCGTAACCGGTATGTAATCTAGAAGAAAGCAGAGAGACAACTAAACATCAAAATCTTTATTAGCGGGCTTCCCTGGTGGCGCAGTGGTTGAGAGTCCGCCTGCCGATGCAGGGGACGCGGGTTCGTGCCCCGGTCCGGGAGGATTCCACATGCCGCAGAGCGGCTGGGCCCGTGAGCCATGGCCACTGAGCCTGCACGTCCGGAGCCTGTGCTCCGCAACGGGAGAGGCCACAACAGTGAGTGGTCCGCGTACCGCAAAAAAAAAAAAAAAAATCTTTATTACGCAAATAATTTATTAAGTTCCCAATAAATACACAAAAAATGGTCTCTGTATCAAATGTATGCTAATACAAAATAAGCAATCATATATATATAAGTTATAAAAAAGTGGACATACAATGCAGTTTTCCTTCCAAAACATGTTACAAGTTTTGAGGTACAACTCAGTTAGCTATACTGTTGAATACAAAAAACTAACTTTAACTAGCTTAAAGTTAGTTTTTTGAATTATTTAAACTTCACAGAAGCACCAACCAAGTATTTGTAAAATAAAAAATTTTCACAAATTCTGCTCTTTTAGTTATTTTACTTACTCTTTCAAAGAAGGATGCAGAGTTGAGATTAGGTGGCTAATGAATTACAGAAAATACAAATTACTCTCTGCTCAGGAAACATAAGTTCAGCTCATAACTAGGCCTACTAGTGGGATGGCTCTCCTTGCTCCTATGCTGTGAATCTCGGGTCATCACACCACACCCCCATCTCCTCCACACTGCAGTCCTCAGTGAATACTCAGTCACTCTCCCTCAGTCTTGAAGAGTTCAGCTCCTGGCTCACCATCACCAACGCCAACATTACTCCTGTCTTAATTCTTGATGATTTTATATCCAACTAGATGATCTTTCTTTCCAGCTTACTCCCTTCTAGTGCCCAGATACCAATAATCCTACAAACCCTAAAGGTCCTATAAACCTTTGCTCGTAAAATGTTCCCTGTCCTTCGACCTCATCTTACCAATACCCTTACCCTAGCCCTCAGTTTCTCCTTATCCAGCTCAAATCCCAGGGTTAATCCTCATAATCATTTCCTGGTATATACCTTCAACACCTCTTTCTCTCACATGTCAAACTACACATACTTCCTTCCCTCTCCTCAACCTTTTCCCCAAACAACAACCAACAAACAACACTGGTTAAATTTAACTTTTGACTCACTATGATTGGACTGATAAAGGGACTGACCAAACTTCAAACACAGCCTGCTTACTTTAGGTAGGGCCCTAAGGTTGACGGGCCTCTGGTCCTTCACGTCCCTACTCTCCTAAATGACTATTTCAAACCTCCTTTCTCTTTTCATATCTCCAGCATCTCCTCCCCCATTCTCCATCTCAGCTGATGGTCCTGATTACTGTTCACTGAAAAAACAGGAACAATCAGGGAACTTCCACAAACTTCCACCACTGACCAGTATTAGCGTTCCCTCCTATCACAGTGGATTAACTGGCCATGCTTCTAGCTAAAGCCAATCCTTGCACTCGTGCAATAGTGCCCCACACCCTCTTGCCGACACAAAGACACTGCTCAGCAGTTTTCTCCCCTCTCCTGTATCCATCAAGCTTTCCATTTTACTGCATCAGTCCCATTAATACATAAACATGTTTAACTTTTCCCAGCTAAAAACAGAACTCTTGGCTCCTTTTCTCCCGCCATCAACTGCTCTCTTTTCTGGCAAAACTCTTCAAAAGACTCATCTATAATGTCCCCCATTCCTCTCCTCCCATTCTTCCCTGAAACCATTTAGGCTTAGTAGCTTTTCACATAGGTGGTCACTTGGCCCTCAGGGAAGCATTTTCTTCTCTTGGCTTTGAACAAACTATGATCTCATGGTTTCCCCCTTATTTCACCTGCTGCTATATTTTAAGGCCGCTGAGAATAGGTTTGCGTCCCAGTGTACCATCTCAGTTTCCATTGTTGGTTCTTTCACATCTCCCACACCAGGAATGTCCCAGGGCTCAGTCTTGCAACTGCTCTTTTCTCCTGCACCCACATACTTTAAATGATCTCATCCAGTCTCACCGTTTATCCAACTCTTAAATTTATATCTCAAGCCTGGACCCCTCTATGAATTTGCACATCCAATGGCTTGCTCAATATCTCTACCTGATTCTCTAACAGGTACCTCAAATTTAATATGTCTAGAAGGGAACTCTTGATCCTTCTCCTCAAGTCTACTTGTCCTATGATCTTCCCCACCTCAATTATTGGCAACACTATTTTTCCTACTGCTTAGTCCTTGGTTCCTTTCCTTTCCTCATGCCTTACGTTCCACCTGTCAGCAAATCCTGTTGGCTCTATCATGAAAAGATATGGACAATCCTACCAATTCTCCCATTATCAACTCTACTGTTACTACCCTGGAAAAGCCACCTCATTGCAAAAAGGTTATAAATAGTCTCCCTTATTTCTCCCTTGCCTTCAACCACCTACAGTTTTTTTCCAGCGGCCAGAGTAATTGTGTTAAACTGTAAATCATATTCTGTCATTCCTCTCCTCAAGTCCCTCCAATGGTTTCTCATCTCACTTAGATTAAAAACCAAAGTCCTCATAATCAACTACAAGGCTCATACTATTTGGCTTTCCAGTACTTCTGACCTTACTCATCCTACTGTCTGCTCTTTCACTGTGTTCCACCCTCTTAGGCCTACTTGCTGTCCATATCACAAATAACTCCCACCTCAGTCTTTGCACTTGCTGTCTGTACTTGTGCTCTGCCTGAATACTCTCCCTGAGTATCTGCATGGCTTGCCTCCTCACTTTCTTCAGGTATTTGCTCAAATATCACCTTCTTTAGATAGAATTCCATATCTAAAATCACAATCCTACCCCAATGCTCCCAGACTCTTCCCTTAATTTACTTTTCTCTAGAGCACTCAATACCATGCAATGGTCTACACATTTTACTTATTTTGGTATTGTCTATCTCTCTTCATTAAAATGCAACTTTAAAAATATATTTATTTATTTATTTGGTTGTGCGGGTCTTAGTTGCAGCTCACGGGTTCCTTAGTTGCAGCACATGGGCTCCTTGGTTGTGGCAGGCAGGCTCCTTAGTTGTGGCATGCGAACTTTTAGTTGTGGCAGGCAGGTGGGATCTAGTTCCCTGACCAGGGATCAAACCCAGGCCCCCTACATTGGGAGTGTGGAGTCTTAGCCACTGCACTATCGGGGAAGTCCCTAAAAATGCAACTTCTTGAGGGCAGAGATTTTGCTTTGTTTTCTGTTCCCTTAGTACTCAGAATGCCACCTGATACATAACAGGTATTCAATAAATAATTTTTGAATAAATAAGTTTGCTTCATTCAATTGCTAAATTATCTTAAATAGCTATAATAAATTCTGTGTAAAAAAACGTATTTATTTTGGGACTATGTAGAATACATGGCACGGTGTTTAGCAAACAGCACTCGACACAATGTTCTTTTGCCTAAGTTTTTCTACCTTTCTTAATTTTTTTTTGCATCTTCTAATAATTCTCATTATAAAACATGCTCATAATATGCTAAGCAAAAGAATTATGGCAAAAACTTTCCTATGAGGAGTCATAAACCCTGGCTACTGTAAAAGATAAATAAGGATTAATTAAATATACTTGTTGATCCCTTCAGATGTATCTGAACTTACAGTCAGGTTTCACACTGAAAACTTAGCTACTGTTCAAAAAGCAAAGGACAAAATTATTTTAAAAACTGTGGAAGATGTCAAAACAGCTTTTCAGATGGCAATACTGTATACTGTCTCCTTTCTACTGAAGTTAAAATAAACTTAAAAAAGAAATTTAGTATTCGAGTTTCCAGTCCTGTAAAATATAACATAAGGTTTTGTCTACACTTATTTATAGCTTCTGACAAGAGATGTTATCTGCTACCTTATTTATTTACCATCAATCTTTCACTGAGTTCCTATATATCAAGCACTGGGTAACACAAAATTTTTACCCTTTAAGAAGTAAAAAGTCTAATGAAATTCACAGAAAAATATGTAAATGTAATAATAATAGATAAAAATCAGTAATAGTATGATGGATATATGCATAAGGGCTTTGTAAACACAGAGAAGGGTAATCCAACCCAGTGTTGGTCATGGAAGGCTGCCAAAAGGAAAGGAAGACACATCTAAACTGAACTGAACCTACAAAGATGAGGATCTACTCAAGAGAAAGAAAAAGCATTCTAAGAAAGGGTAACAGTACCCAGGCAAAAGATCATGACATTCTGAACCCTGAGGACTAAAAGCAAGGAATTGTCGATGAGATATTCAGGAAACATAAAGAAAGTCTTTGAAGATTAATTATATGGGAGGACAGGGGAAAGGGAGTAAAAAAGATTGTGGATTTCCCTTTTACTACCTATAACTTAACAGCTTCCTAATCACTAGTATTATAGAAATATCTATTGCTAGTAAAAAGAATAACTGTGTTTTACTCTCCTGGTCTCTTCTGTCGGTATTTCTTGCCTTCCTTCTAAATAATATAAGGATAAACTCAATGTTTAACAGATGACAGAAGAATCCTAAGGAAGTACTGTGAAAATGTTTTAAACTATATTTAAAACTGGACTTCTGAAAGGATCCTGCTATTCCAATGGGTTTGGTCTTTTACTGATTATAATTCCTATAGCAAAAAAAAACGAACTAAGAATTACAAGCTAAGCTTGAAATTTCAGGCCAGTAAGACGTTTCTTTTTAATTTTTAAGCATATAAAAGCCATCATTAACAAATAACCTTAGTAAACATGGCTATATTTATGAAGCATAGAAGCTCTAAAGGACAGAGTTGCATAATATAATGACTTTCCAATTTTCTGAGGTTAAAAATCCTTCTAAATGTTTAAAAGTAATCACAAGCCTTAGCTCTGCATTCACTACAGGTAAATTATTTTGCTAGCTATATCTGCTGCTAGTGATGTGCTTGGGTTCCACAGGCTTTTAAAAATTAAAAAACACAATTTAGTAAATCAGGAAGCTGGTAATACTGGTTCCTTATGCTTCACTGTGTTTATTTTCTCCTGTGTATAATATAGAGAACAATCTTCCTCTCTCCTATTTCAAGAGATCATTGTGCAGATTAAGTAATCCCATCTTCGAGCTTTTACTGTTTTCTTTGTATTATAATCACAAACAAAATCAGAGAATAAAATCAGAGAAACAAATTCTTAAACTGATAAGGAGATTGAATATCTGATTGTGTGAATAACATGTTTTCTTACACACATACAAATAAAAATACTCATAATGGGTCTAGTTGAGAAAAAGACAATTCTCTCATTTTCTCCTTTTATCCCTGTTTTGTTTGACTTACAGGAAAATATAAGTAACAGAGAAGGTATGTACTGTATAGAAGCTGTTTTTCATTAGACCAATGAAGTAGTAAAAAGGAAGAAAAAGAAAAAAAAGAC
The DNA here is from genome assembly GCF_964341445.2 of Mesoplodon mirus. Taxonomy (NCBI): domain Eukaryota; kingdom Metazoa; phylum Chordata; class Mammalia; order Artiodactyla; family Ziphiidae; genus Mesoplodon; species Mesoplodon mirus. The sequence goes on along the minus strand of NC_138985.1, from coordinate 100,616,628 downwards.
TCAAGATTGACCACATCATTGATAATTATGAAAGAAAAAAATCTTAAGAGTTGAATACAATTCATGATTAGGAATAGTTACAAATCAGTTTTCTAATAAGTTACTCAATATTTGAACCTAGTTTACAGAAGTTTATCCTGAAGTGCATTTCCTTATGACAAAATGGTCGTCGAAAATTCCTTTCACAAAACTGAGTGGGTGAACAGAAAACAGATTTGGATGTCATAATTTGATTTCAAAGTGTAAATCTCTGTGGAATCTTTAATAAAATAAGAGTAAAGCAGGAGTTTTCAAGAATGCTTATATGGTGTGACTTCCACGGCTGAATGTCTTCTAGATCCTTGCTACTAACGGTGTGGTCTACGGAGCAGCAGCAGCAGCATCACCTGGGAGCTCGGCGGAACTACAGTTCGGCCTCACTCCACATCTACTGAACCACCTGATTAGTATGCAGTGACCGTATTTTCAGTAGCAAGGTTCTAGACTATTCTGAAAACAGCTGAACAAACGAGAGCCACTTTTCTCTAGCAATGGGGTTGAAATATCCAGCACCATATATCACTGACAGAGTAAACAACGTAGTACAGACAAAAGGAACACAGCCTCTGGGTTCAGGTGTCCAAGCTGAGTGGCCTTAGGCATGTTACTTAACTCTGTGCTTTGGTTTCATCACCCATACAATGGATGGATAGGTATACCTATCTCATAAAAATGATATAAATGTTTAAATAAAATGTTACATGGAAATGCTTAGGATTAGTGCCTGGCACACTACGGGTGATCAGGAAATGTTTACTCTTATCATTATTGTTAGTATTAAGTTCAACTGTCACTAAGACAGAGAAAACTTGGAAAAGAACAAAACAGGAGGGATGATGGTAGATTAAAATTGAAGATACGCCTCAATCATGGCAATATAAGGTTTTTGAAAACCAAAATATTTTGATTGATAAACATTAGAAAAAGGTAAAAAGCATTTAAGTACAAACAGACTACTGAACATTTCTAAATTTTAAGCATTCTAATCACTCCACTGTTTCTCTCTGTATTTTGACAGTATGTTAAATGCCACACTTCGTTCGTCTTACCAGTCGCTTGCTATAAAGTAATGCTGTACTGCTGCCACTGGAAACTGCCCATTTAGAAAAATGCATGACATGTTCCAACTGTTTAGAAAGTCCAGCCACTTCCTGCTGCTGTTGCATAAGTTTCATTCGATGATCTTTTGCAAGACTCTGAAAAAAAATAGTTTCAAAATTAGTTCTGCAGGGCTTCCCTGGTGGCGCAGTGGTTGAGAGTCCGCCTGCCGACGCAGGGGACACGGGTTCGTGCCCCGGTCCGGGAAGATCCCACATGCCGCGGAGTGGCTGGGCCCGTGAGCCATGGCCGCTGAGCCTGCGCGTCCAGAGCCTGTGCTCCGCAACGGGAGAGGCCACAGCAGTGAGAGGCCCGCGTACCGCAAAAATAAAAAATAAAATAAAAAATAAAAAATTAGTTCTGCATGTAACATGTATTTTAATGGTCATCTTCAGATTACCCAATTAGAATAACCACCACCTCTAAGAACCCAGGTGATAGTAACTTATCCCTTGGTACAAAGGCTCATTCTCACTGAAGTAAAAACCGTGCCCCCAGTGCTGCAGCCACCACTGACGCCACCCTGCCTCTGCTGCCTGCCCCTTCTCTCCAAGGCCCGTGGTCTGGTTGTACATATTTTGGGATGCAGGTTTCTGTTCATGCATCTTCCAGTATCCAAAGAGGTACAAAACCGTGGATTAGCTATAATACAGCAAATGCCCATTAAATTCAATACTCACAAATAAAATAGATGTACCATCCAGCAATCAAGTAAAGTTACCAGATCACATGATTTACTCAAGCACATGATTTCACCTTTTAGGCATTCTTATCCTGATTGCAACTAGTTTGTGCTAAGTCATGCCACGTGGTAGACAACATTTATGCTTTGTGTGTAGTAAAAAAAAAGGAAGCATGTAATTTTTGTCTATTGAAAATTACCATGGGAACCAACTGATATAGTGACTAATGGTACCAATGCACTCTCAAAAAAACTACAGAAAAGCAGAGTATAGAATTTCTCTAAGGGAAGTATACAAGCAAGAACACAGGTTAGTCAAAAGTGGAAGAAAAAACCACTGAACCTGTGCTGTTTTAACGGTCTCTAACCCCAAATCTCCTTTACCTGGCAAGGAAAGGAGGAGAGAACAGGACGTTCTACTAGCTCTAAAAAAAAGTTTAAAAGTAACATTGCTACACTCCAATATGAAATTATATCCTCAATAGAGAAAATGAACCTAGATCCTGGCCCTAGTTGATTTCAAATTTGGAAAATACACATATGCTAAACTGAATTAAGTCATTGCAGTGACTATCAGTGGCTTTGTCATATCTAATTTTAAGTCCAGAGATAATTTACTTATTAGGCTATTTCTGACCTCTGTAAAAACTAAGCGTTACTTTGGAGACATTCTAGAAAGAACAGAAATTCTGTTGACTTTTAGGGATGTTGCAAATTGAGAATCAGAAGCCCAAGTTTCTTGGTCTTCTATAGTAACAAACTATTTGGATCTTGAGTCTTAGTAAATACTGACTACATTTATTCGCCTTAAAGAAGGATTCTGTGAACCAGGAGACTGGGTATGAAGACTGAAAGCATATATATATATATATATATATATATATATATATATGCTTTTTTTTTTTTTTTTTTTTGCAGTATGCGGGCCTCTCACTGTTGTGGCCTCTCCCGTTGCGGAGCACAGGCTCCGGACGCGCAGGCTCAGCGGCCATGGCTCACAGGCCCAGCTGCTCCGCGGCATGTGGGATCTTCCCGGACCGGGGCACGAACCCGTGTCCCCTGCATCGGCAGGTGGGCTCTCAATCACTGCACCACCAGGGAAGCCCCAAGACCTTATAATTTTGTCAACTATAAAATAAAGATGTTGAACTAAATTTTTTCTATAAGGCTTTTTAAAAAATCTTCGAACATCAGGATTCTTTTATTCTCTTCTTAATTTGCATCTCTACTGTTAAATTCTTTTTGCACCAATATATTAAAAGAATACCAAAATATCATGCAATTAATATTATGTTAAGATACCATGTAGAAGTTGTAACCTCATGTTATTTGAGTCAAACACTGACTCTGGATCTTGACCTTCATGAGTGTAAGAAAGCCGATTAAGTTAGTAATATTTTTCTTACCTGCAGTGACAAACAACTATCTTAAGTGCCTTGAGCATCTCTCCCTGAGTACTGCTTTCACAATTAAGACTGCTGAGGTAAAAGGCACATCCTTTTACCTAATTTCTCATAAGGTTAAATGTATATATTTGAGAACTAAATATAACTAACTTAATGTAACTTTCTGAAAAACTTTGCTCAATTGCACTCTTTTGGTGACCTAAAGCTGTCAATTCAATGAATCTCTGAAAAGATTCGTCTCTTTACATCTCTTTAATATTTACTAAGCTCCTCCTTCAAGCAAGGCATTATGCTTTGTGCTCTGAAGTAATCAATAGGATTAAGACATTCCTACTGTATCATAAAGGCGTAAACTGTCAGCTACAAGGTAGAGCCTGAAAATGGAGAAAAATATTACTGAATCAAATGTAAACAATTATATGAAAAAGGCTGTGATTTCAAATTCACAAATACATGAGAAAATACTACGTTAAATCACTACAACATACTGTCCCATTAACAGTAACTTACCTCAAGCTGATGCAGTAGAGCTTTTCCTTTTTTATTTATTTCTACCATCAATGTAAATATGGCAACTTTAATATCCTGTTCCACCTGCTTCTGATTTTGATTTACTTCAATTATCCTGAAAATTAAACAAAAGGGGGAAGTCTAAAATCTAAGGCAGAAGAATTGTTTTACAATATGTAATATTGATTTTCTAAGCCCTAAATTAGACCAAAAAGTTTTCATCTCTTAAAAGCTCAGCTTTTTCTAAGGGTCCTTCAGTTTAAATAGACTTTCTTGAAGATGAGATAGCAGAAATATTAATTCTTCCAAAAGACATAGTCAATTCAATATTAAAATCAAAATGTATAAAACTGCAAGAGAATGAACACATCTTAAGAAAACATTATTTGGAAAGATTATGACACCTGGAAAAATTCTCAGCCTAAAAGGACGGACAAAAAAATGATTTATAAACAAGATAAGGAAAACCAGGACTGAATGAGTTCTACTGTACTCACTGCAACTAAGAAGTAGAAAAGCTTAAATGTGTCACTATTATCTTAGTCATCTGAACTGTTACCCATTCATTATATCTGAATAAAAGCAGAAAGACAATAATAGTAGTTTGCTACTTTTAATAACACATTTGTCTTGAAATAAGCAGCCAAGTAACTATGTTTTTATCAACCAGCATATACATTTTTTCCTTTGATTAGAGAAAATGGGAATGCTATTTTCATGGAGATCAAGATGGACAGGAAAAAAAATACATAGCATTATACCAGAATATCTTATAAAAGCAGAAAAAGAATAATGAGGCATCCACCATCAAACATTCTGAGATAAATAAAAGGCTTCATTTCTTCTGTCTGCGTATCTTCCAAAACTTAAGATGAAGAGAGCAGGGATTTTATTCTCTGTTGGAAATTCTTTTTTTTTTTTTAATTAAAGTATAGTTGATTTACAACATTGTATTAGTTTCAGGTGGACAGCAAAGTGATTCAGTTATACATACATATATATATTCTTTTTCAGATTATTTTCCCTTATACGTTATTACAAAATATTGCGTATAATTTCCCTGTGCTATATAGTAGGTCCTTGTTGGTTACCTATTTTATATATAGTAGTGTGTATATGTTAATCCCAAACTCTTAATTTATCACCCACCCCACCAATGTTGGAAATTCTTCAAGATAATTATTTGACATCAATATTGGCTAGAGGATCAAGGAAACCAGATAGGTCTAGGAAGCAAACAATCTCAAAACAGACAAACGAACAAACAAAAAAACCAACTAATTTAAATCCTCATGATGGTAGAACAGGATGAAAAAGGGACAAGTAATGCCATGTTTGCACATGCATAAAGATAAATTAATAGCAAAGTCAGTCCAGTAAATTTAATCCTTCTATAATCAGGTAGCTATAAAGATACAAAGAATTAGCACCTAATCCAAAGAGTCTTTAATTTTTACCACAATTCAAAAACTAAAATCCTTCCACAACATAATGTATTATTTTATAAAAAGAGCATAAACTACTTTAAAAAAAAGGTAAAAAAAGTATTTGGAAAATTCACACTATCTGATTTTAAGACTTACTATAAAAAGCTCTAGTCATGAAGAAAGTGGGGTATCAGCAAGAAAGAAAAGCACAATGGAAAGAGAGTCCAAAATAATCTCACACATATATGGTCAACTGATTTTCAACAAAGGTACCAAGGCAGTTTAATAGCAACAGGATAATCTTTTCAACAAACAGAACAAGTGTTGGAACAAATGAATATCCATGTTAAAAAAAAGAGTAAACTCTGGCCCATAGGTCATACCATATACACAGTGAAAGAGTAAGAAAAAAGTCAAAAGGGTGAATTTCATCAACTGTGGATCGTTTATATAAAATTAGTTATTTTACAATTACTACTGTTTGCCACTAGATGGTAGAGATTATCTACCCTTATCATTCCATAAATATTCATTATATATTTTCAATTACTCAGATACAAAATTTTAAACCCACCAATTACATCAATTTGGCAAAAATACAGTACTGTTATTAGAATATGACAAAGGAGATAGTATTTGGTCAACTACAGTTCTCATGTGAAAGAGAAAGGTAAAATGAAATGAGAGCTGATAACAAAAGAATAATAGAAACTAAAAGACACACAACAGAACTTTTATTATCACAATGTATAATAGATGTAATAACACCAGGGAGTCAAGAAAAGGTTAAATTATGTTTAAAATCTCCTTTAAGGAAAGCAGGTAAGCCAAGGAATTCCTTGGAAAAAAGTACCAAATGCCCCACCCTAGCCATGTTGAAAAATGATAAGAGTAACAGACTGTGACGACTGATCTTAAGGAAGATGAACTACAAAAAGGCTGATATACTTTTCCCTATGAACAACATTCAAAGCCCCTGCAAGGCTTCTCTTATTCAGGCTCTTTCTAATAAGCATTTCTATCTATTTAAGCAGTGACATGTTACTTTCATGTGCAAAACAACAAAAGAAAGGGGACATGGGATTTCACAGGTGTTGTAAAATGTCAGCATGTGCCTCAAATGGGATGCAAAGGGGGGTACTAGGCAAACTCCCTCCTCCCCACAGAGGTCAATGGTTTGCTCTCCAATCACTGAATTTTAGGACATGAGCCTTTGGACAGTTGATGATTTACTCCCTTGGAGGACAAACAGTATAACAAGCAATATGTAGAAGCTGTTTAAGTATTGTATCTGACAAGGAGTAAAAGGTATGTGAAACAGTTCAACAAGCCCTGTCTCCTGGTGTTCTATGATCTCTGCCTCATTGCAGTTAAAAGCTGACAGCTCAGGGGAGGCATCTCTAAGTCTAGCAATCCTTAAAATAGCAATTATCTATCTAATTAAGTGTTAAAATATTTTACAGTACTATAAAAATTTGTTTTGTTTTTAAATCCTGGCATTTCTTGGATAATTGGAAAACACAAAATAATTAAAAATTATTAATGCTTACCTGATAAATGAGCTGTTATTAAATGTAGCTTATTACCATAATAGTTTTGAAATTTCATGGCTGAAAAGAATACTTTCCAAACTTCCCAGAAATCCAAAGTTTCTGGAAAAGTCTTATCAACTATGTGTTATTAGACCCATCTGACAGCTTACTTGGATGTACTTCACCATGAGTTAAGTAAAATGTCTGTTCTTAAAGTTAATATACTTAACACATTATATATAGATGATTTAAGTAATACCATAAATACAAATTTACCTGTTTTGGATCTGATTTCCTGTGAATTTTATGTATTTTGTTTTTTCCATCAGTTTGGTGATTAGTGTATCTATGATCACTTTCTGATTCTGAAAAGCTTCTTCTAGAAATTGATATCTGAAAAAATAATAAGCAATTTATTTCACACAAATGTCTGCCTAAAATGAGGAAAAGCCCCAAAGCAAACAAATAACTAATAGGAAACTATTTATGAGTATACAGGATATAAATAATAATCTTTAAAAAATATCAAATATATCCATAGAAGGCAGGCTCCCCCACCCAGATTCTCTCTTAAAGGGGGAGTCTTTACAAATATTAATCATGGACACTCTATTTTTTTAATTTCTATTTTAAAAATAAATTTATTTATTTATTTATTTTTGGCTGTGTTGGGTCTTCATTGCTGTGTGCGGGCTTTCTCTAGTTGTGGCGAGCGGGGACTACTCTTCGTTGCGGTGCATTGGCTTCTCATTGTGGTGGCTTCTCTTGCTGCATCTAGGCATGTGGGCTTCAGTAGTTGTGGCGTGCAGGCTCAACAGTTGTGGTGCACAGGCTTAGTTGCTCCACAGCATGTGGGATCTTCCCGTACCAGGGCTCGAACCCGTGTCCCCTGCACTGGTAGGGGGATTCTTAACCACTGCGCCACCAGGTAAGTCCATGGACACTCTTTAAATAATTTTTAAAATCTGAGAAAAACACACATTCAATCATTCACAGTTTTACAAGCTTAACAGGCTCCCTTGGCGGACCTGGCAAAAAGTAATTATAGATAAATATCTATGTAGATTTATTAACTATTTTGCAATTTCATAATTATGAAAGTTTGATGCTTTGTAAACAAATATTTTGAAGATCACTTTTAAATAACAGGTAGTTGTGCTACAGGTCACAAATAACAAATATTGCATGCTTTTAATAAATGGGGGGAAGTGAGGGGATGGGGGCAAAACTCCTGATGTTATGCCTTGCATGTGACAAAGCTTCAAGCAACAATATCATAAAATAGTTCAATTTAAAAAAAAATTGACTTGAAAGTTAAGATAACAACCTCTGACAAACTATGTAAGGTGACTCCAAAGGAGCTCTAGAGAAACAGATGATGTGTAAGATACATAAAAAGTTTTATTAAAAGTTTTTCATAAAATGCACAAAATACATTATTTTACATAATGTGATTTAAAAGTGTGAGTGTAATTAAATCAGTAAGTATTATAAGTAGGGTTGCCAGAGTTAGAAAAAAGGGGGAACACACACTTAATAATTATTTCTATTGGATTTCTTTTGTACATAATCATATCATTTGTAAATAATGACATTTAAAATTCCTTCTTAGGTGCAAGTTTTTTTATCTTAGTAAATTTTTTTTTGTTATACACTCTTTGGGACCCTAATACAATGTAATTATTAAATGAAATGATCAAACTGGTCATCTTTATTTAGGTTTATCCTAAACTCAATGCAAAAAATTTACAATATTCCATTATGATGTTTTCTAGCTCTTTTCATAGATAATCTTTATCAGGTTTGAGAAATTTTCTTTTATTCCTAGTTTGCTAAGATTGTATATCATGGACATACATTTTTTCTTGACTGTTTCTTCTGCCTCTGTGGAGATGGTCATATAATTTTTCCTTTATTCTTTTAACAGGACGAATTACATGAATGAATTTCGAAGGTAAAATGAACTTTGTACTCCTATAATAAGGCTAACTTAGTTGTGATTATATTATCCAAAAATCACAATGCTCCTGGACTTGGTTTCCTAATGTATTTCTTAGAAATTTTAAGTTCAGGGCCTCCCTGGTGGCGCAAGTGGTTGAGAGTCTGCCTGCCGATGCAGGGGATACGGGTTCGTGCCCCGGAGCGGCTGGGCCCGTGAGCCATGGCCGCTGGGCCTGCGCATCCGGAGCCTGTGCTCCGCAACGGGGGAGGCCACAACAGTGAGAGGCCCGCATACCACAAAAAGAACAAAAAAAAAAAAAAAAAAAGAAATTTTAAGTTCATTTCATAGGTAGGACTGGTTTATAGTTTTCTATTTTGATTTCTCATAAAACAAGTTGGAGAGAATTCATTCTTTACTGTTCTATGGACAAGACTGTATAGGAAAGGCATTGTTTTAACCTTAACTATTTTGTAGATTCATCAGTGAAATCATTTGGGTCTGTAGTTTTCTTTGTGGGATTTACACTAAATTAAAGGACTGTTCTGATTCTCTATTTTATATTGTGCTAGTTTTGGTAAGTGTATTTTCTAAGAATTATCCCATTTCATGTAAAAATTTTCAAATCTATTGACAAAAAACCTTTTTATATTTTTAAATGCCTGTAGAAAATGTGGTGATGCCCCCCCTTTTCACTCCTGGCATTGGTTTTTTGAGTCTGTTTTCTTTTTAATCATTCATAAAGAGATCTGTTAATCTTTTGAAAGATCCAATTTTTGTCTTTGATTCTGCATTGTATTTATTGTATCCTTTTTGCTACTTACTTTGGGTTTAATTTGCTGCTTTTTCTAACTTGAGATAAATGTTTAGGACATTTACTTTTTATCCTTAATATCTAATATATGCATTAGCGGTATATATTTTCCTCTAATCATGGCTTTAGCAGGATACGTCAAGGATAGTATTTTCACTATCATTCAGATAAAAATATTTTCTAATATTCATTGGAATTTCTTCTTTGATGCTTTATTTAAATTTATTTTTAACTGCTTATCTTTGAAATAATTTCAAAGTTAGATTTGCAATAGCACAGAGATCTCACATATATCTTTACAAAGATTTTCAAATATTTCCTCAGCAAAGTCCTTTAACTCCTTAATAGTTAGTATGCATTTCCTAAAAACAAGGACATTCTACTATGTAACCACAGTATAATTACTAAATACCGGAAAACTGACATTGAGATAATACTTTCATCTAATCTACAGGCCATTCTCCAATTATGTGATTTGTCTCAATAATGTCCTCTATATCATTTCCCCTCTCTAGTCCAGAATACAGTCCAGGATCATACATCATTGCGTTTTGATATGAATTACATTTCTTCATTTTCAAATATATGGAGATTTTTCTCATTTATTGCTTTCTAGATTGACTGCATTGAGTTTACACAAGAATTTATATGATTTCGATCTTCTGAAATGTAAAACTGCCCTGGCATATGGTTAATTGATTTTTTCCTTTTTTATGTCTGGAAATAATGTGTATTATTGGGTGCAGTGTCCTAATGTCCATGAGGTCATTTGCTAATTGTGTTTTTTGACTCTTACTGAAATATCCTTACTGAGTTTTAGTCTGCTTGTTTTGTCAATTACTGAGAGAAATATGTTAAATTTCCCACTATGTGGATTTGTCTCTAAGTTCTGTCTTTCTTCTTTATATGTTGTAAGGCTTTGAGGAATATAAATTTAGAACTATTATATCTTTTAGATAAAAAGAGCCTTTTATTGTTATAAAGTTTCTCTCTTTATCTCAAATAATGTACTTTGATATAGCAGCTTACCTTTGATTAGTGTTTGTATGGCATAGCTTTTCTCATCATTCTTTTTATATACTTAGGTTTTAGATGTTTCTCTCACAAAAAGCAAGTAGCAGATTCTCTATTTGCTTTCTTATCCAGCCTGGAATCTTTCAATTTGGAACATTTTATCCATTCACGTTTATTATAATTACAAATATATTTAGAGATGTACCAACTTATAAATCCCATTTGTTCTTTGTTCCTATTCTCTTTTTTGGCCTGTGTTTAGACTAATTAATTGTTAATTTTTCTACTTCCTCCCTCTGTTATCTTGATAATCATATTGACTTTTACTATTTGCTTAGTGACTACCCTATGCATTAAAAAATGCAGATCTTAACTTATCATCTAAGAATAACTTGTAGTTTCCTACCTTCTTCCTAAGTGATGCATGAACCTTAGAACGTGAACTCCATATCCTCCTAACATGTCTGTGTGATATTTAACACACACAACACACCAAGACATTACTGTTTAGGTCAACATTTAGATTTACTCATACTTATCATATTAGCCATTCTTTCCATCATGCATCATCTACCGTTTTTCTTCTGCCTAATGTGTGCTTTCGTGAGTGTTTACTGCGGATAACTTCTCCCAGTTTATTTTGTCTGAAAATGTCTTTCTTATGAACCTTCATTTCTGAGGAATATGTTCACTGGGTATAGAATTTTAGTTTTATAGTATTTTCTTTTTGCACTTGAAAAATATTACTTTATTTTTTAATTATCCTGCTGGGGAGTTATGGGGCTTCTTGAATATGGGCTAGATGTCTTTCTTCAGTATTACAAAGTTCTAAGCCATTATATTCTGCCCTCAAATGTTGCTTCTTTCCCATTCTTCTCTCTTTCTTGGACCTCAATTATACCCTGTGTTACATCTTCTTGATCCCTCTTCCGTTTTCCATCTTTCTGTTTATCATGCTTCATTTTGATGTTTGCTTAATTTTCTCTGAGTTCATTAATTCTCATTTCCTGGCATGTCAGATCTTCTCTTAAACCCTCTATTGAGTTAATTTCAGTTACTGTAATGTAAGTTCTAGACATTGTTCACATTGTCTTATCTCCTAGCATATTTGGTTATTTCTAATTGTGTGCTGAACCATTTTGTAAAACTCATTATTAAATAAATCTGAGGTCTAGGATGATGTTTTCTTCCTCCAGGGAGGATTTACATTTTATTCTACCAGGTACCTTGGGGCACAAGCAATAAGATTTCAATTTAATCCAACTTGGGGTACTGAGAAGATCTGATTCTGCACTTTAGTTCCAGTGAGGAACTGTAATATTTACTAGCTCGTTCATCTTTACCGTAATAGTGTAGACTTTCAGAATCCCAACTCAAGGCAAGAAGAAGCCTTTAACCCCTGTGACCCTGAACTCCAATCCCTGTCTTTCAGCCCTGTGAGCATATTAAAAGCACCCCTCAACCTCTAGGCAAATGCTTCCAAGGGGAAAAAAGCCTGTACCATTCTCTGTCCCCAATCCAACCCAATCCTGGTCCAATAATTCTTTATTATCAAGCTCTAAAAATATCTTATCAATGATTTCTGTATTTTTTCCATGTTTTCTAGTTACCCTCACTGGTATGGCTGGTCCAAATTACCTAGTCTGCCATTATTGGGAGACCTTTTTCAACCAATTATATCTGTATCAGTTTATCAGAATCTTACTGTTTAATTCAGTTGTTGCTAATTCAAATGCCTATGGAGGACAGGTTTAAAAGTAAGCTTTGGTAGGAACTATGATGAATTAGAAGAGCATGCCCATCCTAAAGAGGACTAAAGTCAATTCCAGTCAAATACTGACATGAAAGTGTTGAATATATGGGACCTAGGGCTAAAACAGATTCAATTTTCTTAAAAAACAAAATAAAAAAAACAGAAAACAAAAAACAAAACCAAAGCCAGAGATCTAAATGTTTTTTTAAATGTAAAATCTTATTTACAACGCTGGCAACTAATTCCATATAGTCTTAAAAAGTGCGTCAGCCAGTGGTTCTCAGCTAGGGTGATTTTGCTGCCTAGGGCATTTGGCAACGTCTAGAGACATTTTTTGGTTGTCACAACTGGGAGAATGCTACTGAAATCTAGTAAATGGAGGTCAAAGGTGCAGTTAAACACCATACAATGTACCAGATAGCCCCCACAACAAAGGCAGCAGCACCAAAGTTGAAAAGTCTTGAACTAGGCCAACATACTGATGGCCAAACAAAACATTATTTGCAGATGGCCATTTGGCTGAGGTGCCAGCAGTCGTCTAGTCCTCATAAAGCTGTATTATAAATCTATGTATGTAGGAAAGATGCAGGTACCTGTGCTCTTTATGTTCTAATAACTGGCAGTCCCGACATGTCAGTTTGTCACATGTTTCACAGTAAAGTTTCAGCTGCTCCTTCTTATGAAAAGGACAAAACACTGGTCGCTGACTGGTCACACCAACTGCCTCTGTAGAGACAATGGGAAGCAAAAGAAGAAAGTTAACATAACGGAATAGTAAATAATTATTAGATTGTTCATTTAAATTCAAGTCCACTGAGATATAAAGGAGCTACAGTTTCACTGATACCACCATTCCCAGCAGGTTTTACAGATAATAAAATATTAAGTATTTTTTGCATTTCTGGAGGAAAAGATAAATGAGCTTTCCACTTTTCAGTGTAAAAATTAAAATTAATTCAGGAGAAAAAGAAAGTGTGTAGCTAAAAAGATGTTTTATGAAATTAAAAAATCTTAATAGCCCAGATAAGTGAATGGAACCAACTGGAATGTTTTGTATTCCAAATGTGAAAGGTTTTTTTTTAATGCAATGCAGAAAAATCTAATAAAAATGTATAAAAGAGGTGGTAGAACAATTATTTCCCCACTTTTGCAAAATTCCTAACAGAGGATACCCATTAACACAGAGATAATCATAAAGTTTACACTATTACACTGTAGTCATCCACATAACTTCTTAATAGTTATCTAGAGTGGAGATAAAACTGGGCAATGCTTATGTTACAATGTTAAATAGAAAAATTAGAATACAAATAAATACAATGACTGATTAAACAATACCAAGGTAAGCTGAGAGGAATTAAAAATAAAATTAATGAACTAAAAAATATATTGAGGGTAATTAGATAAATTTAGGGATAAAAACAAAAAGGTAAACTACTATTTAGTCATATCAAAAAGGGAAAAATATATAAAATTCTGAACAAAAACAGGAAAACAACCAGATAGAGAAAATTAGCAATGTATTAAAAGAATACTAAAAGCACAACACATCAAGACCAAATGGAATTAATTCCAGCAAAGCAAAAATGGTTCAATATTACTATTGTCATAGCTCCCTGCACCCTTCTCCTTGAGGTTCATATCGTCTGGGCATCACAGATGATGGATGACCATACATCCTTAGTTGGCTTGGGACATCCTGGTTTGTACCTGCTCTTCAGGAATAATTATTTATAGAGCTTCTGATTTAGATAATTATGACATCATGTCATCCCTTTATAGACTTCCTCTATTCATGAAGAACTTCAATCCTGAATCATAGTCATCCTCCTAGCCCTTAGTCTCATCATCATCCTGGATGATTCAGAGGTCCACAGAGAGTACCACATAAAGACTTCAGACCTTTTCATCTCTAGAGACCTGTACTTCATTTTAGCTACTTATTCCATTTCATACACACCATGGTCCCACCCTAGATTTATTGTCCATTACTGTTCCATTTCTCTAATCATAAATTCAAATATCCCACTCTAATAACTTCTACTTTCTAACTTCCCAATTCTTAGTTAAACTACTCTCACTGTACCTCACTGATATTTCTAGTCTGTAACCATTTCTTTCGCCCTGTCAACTGACACTGTCAACTTCACTTTCTTTATACAGTTAAAATCCCCAAATTCTTCATGTCAACACATGCCTATATCCACATCTCTTATCCTGTGGAACTTCTAGAATGTTGGTCCGGCTAAACCCCAACCCTAAATAGTTCAATTCTTCTCTATAACTATATCAGACTGCCGAGGACTGATAGAGGAAGTTTTAAGGACTATACCAAATGTAACCTTGATGCTACCAAGCAATCCTATTTCCAAAGCTAGAGCTCTCCTTCAACTGGAGTTATTTCAAATATCCTCCATATTTCTTACCTTTCAGTCCTATTTCCTCTGTTCTCTTTTTCAATAGATGGCTGACTTTAAAGAAAAACAGAAGTCTTTCTAGAACTAATCTATTAAATTTACCTGAGTATATACCTGGCCTTTTCTCTTTTGTGTCTCTTCTTCATCAGTGTTCTCAGAAATTATATCCCCCTTTTCCTGGCCTCATCTCTTACTTCTCCTCTTCTTGCGTCTTCTCTCCAGCTACACTCAACATTCCCCCTCTGAAAATTTGTGCATGTGCTTCAGTTTTCCCCACCCTTCTCATTTATGTGATGAACTTCCATTCATCCTTGAAGTCCCAGATGTGGCCTTCAATGTAAATCCCAAATCTGAGTTTGGTACTCCTTTCATGTGCTCCTACAGAACTTATGAGGCTAAACTATGATTGCTAATTTGTTCATAGTCTTCATCATACTAATAACTCCTGGAGGGGAGGAAGTACCTATCTTATTCACTTTTTCATCTCTTTAATCTAGCAAAGTTCCTGGAATATAGAATAGGCATACAAACACTGGTTGACTCAATGAATAAAAAGCAGTGGATTAATTTTTAAACAGAAATATACTAACGAGCCATAAAAATCAACAAAATGCTGATAAATATTACAACATGGATAAAACCTGAAAACACTACTGTGGTAAGTGAAATAAGCCAGACATTGAGGGACAAATACCATATGATTCCACTTGTATGAAATATCTAGAATAAGCAAATTCACTGAGACAGATAGTAGATTAGAGGTTAGCAGGGAATGGTGAGGAGAGGAGAATGGGCGATTATTATTTATTGGGTACAGTTTCTTTTGGAAGGGCTAAAAAAGTTTTGGAAATGGTGGTGATGGTTGCCTAATACTTTGAATACAATTAGTGCCAATGATTTGTACACTTAAAAATGGTTAGAATGTCAGATTTTAAGTTACACATATTTTACTATACAAAAAATGTTATTAGTGAACTTTACATTATAAGCAACACAATAAGAACCCAGAAACCATAATTAAATACATAAAAAGCAAAGCTTCTTTGGTTATCCACATAACAAATATCATGAAACAGGTTTACTACAAGAATATCAGAGAGAAAAGAGTTGTAAAACTTTTTTTAAGCCCACCCCTTATCATCTTAAAAATAAGAGATAAGAGAGAATATAAGTTTTAAAAATTTTTTAAATTTTTATTGGAATATAGTTGCTTTACAATGTTGTGTTAGTTTCTACTGTATAGCAAAATGAGTCATGTATACATATATCCCCTCTTTTTTGGATTTCCTTCCCATTTAGGTCACTATAGTGCATTAAGTAGAGTTCCCTGTGCTATACAGTATGTTCTCATTGGTTGCCTATTTTATACATAGTATCAATAGTGTATATAGAAAGTAAGTTTTTGTTTTTGTTTTCTTTTTGCGTTACGCGAGCCTCTCACTGTTGTGGCCTCTCCCGTTGCGGAGCACAGGCTCCGGACGCGCAGGCTCAGCGGCCATGGCTCACGGGCCTAGCTGCTCCGCGGCATGTGGGATCTTCCCGGACCGGGGCACGAACCCGTGTCCCCTGCATCGGCAGGCGGACTCTCAACCACTGTGCCACCAAGGAAGCCCCGAAAATAAGTTTTAAAGGCAACTTTTTCACATGTTGTACATTCATACCAAATTAAGGCATTTATAGGAGAAGGAGGGTTGTGAGCATAAATATAAAGCAGAATTCTGTATCTATTCATACTGACCAACATTTACAAGTATTCAAATTCAGCCATAATATAGACTTCCTTGTAGTAAAAGACAAGAGTATATTTAATGCTTATGAGTGTATCAAAACAAGTTAGCATGGGAAAGAAAGAATGACTTGGGAGAGATAGAGAAAAACGAGATTTAAAAATTAATTTATTACCTGGAGATACTTCCTCTTTCTGTCTCACAGTGTGGTCTTTTGTGAATTTCACCCTTTGATGAGCTCTGATGCATGTCTTGCAGAGCCATTCAACACACTCTACACAAAACCCATTAGCTTCTGCATTGTCCTCACAGCTTGTACATACCTAATAAAAGAAACGTCACATCAATTTTTGAGAATAAAGAAAAGGTGGTCGGTCACATGACTAATCATACATAAATGATATACCAACTATACTTGACTCTATCAGTTATCTTCTTAACTGTTCATAAATTTAAACTGACACTATGTTTTAGATTATAAACATATGAAATGGAAATATAAGGACATTGCCCTTAGTTCAATATATCAAATATTTTAGGCACTATGCTAACTGCTGAGGATATAACCATCAGAAAAAGCAAACACAATCCTTGCCCTTATGACACCCAGTCTCCTAGATGAAGTGTAGGTTCAAATCCCAGTTCCCCTACTTACTGGATGAGTAGTCTTGGACAGGTTACTTAGAATGCTCATCTTTAAAATAAGGGTAATAACATAAATTTTACTGAGTGGTTGTAAAGATAAATTTTACTGAGTGGTTGTGAGGAAGTCAAACATTATTGAAACAATAATACTAGTACATAACTACAAATTGAGAAGTGCCATAAAGGAAAAAGTATGAGAAGCTAGAAGAACATATGATGGGGGAAAGTGATCTGTTTTTAGTGGGGTTGAATGGTTGGGGAGAATGAGAGGAGAGATTACCCAGGCAAGGCTTTCTCTAAAGAGATCATATTTGCACCAAGATAAGAAAGTTGAGTCATCAATTACTGATGAAAGCTTTCTAGGCAGAGAGAACAGCATGTACCAAAGCCTCCAGCAAGAACATGGCAGGTTCAAAGAAGTGACAGAAAGCCAGTAGGACTCAAGCGGAGAGATCAAGGGGAAAACTGGCAACAGAAGGAGCTGGTGGCAAGGCAGGGGCCAGATCAAGAAGGATCAGGTGACAGTTTTGGTCTTTGTCTCCAGAAGTCTCCTAAAAGCTTTTAAGTAAGTAAGTGACATGGCCAGATGTGCATTTTTAAAATCACTGTCCCTGCAATGTAGAGAAGGGATTAGAAAAAGGGCAAGTGCTTCTGCACACAGATAGGTAGGAGCCCTTTGCAGTGGTAGAAGTGGAGATGAATGAAGGAGATTTGGGAAGTAAAACTGACTGGTTTGGAGGATGCACTGGATATGAAATGAAGAAGAGATAGCACCTTTTTTTCCAGCTTATATAACTGTGTAGATGGTGGCACTATTCTCTGAGAACAGGTATTAAGGTTACACAACACATAAGCAGTCCTCATGATATCATTTGTGGTTGGGAAAAAAAATTTTCCCCTCAGTCAGTGGTTTACATTAGCCAAATTCCAAATACCTGGATGATATTTCCATAAACAAAAACCTGCCCTTTCTCAGTTCTTGTCTTCTACCTTTCTAACATCATTTGATGCCACTGACTCTTACTTCCTAGAAATCATTTGGATTCCTTAACCCTTCCAGATTCTCTTATCTCCCAGATTGCCTCTCTGGACCCCACCACTACTCTTTCTCCTCTGATTCTGTAGATTTTTGTTAGGTCTAGGGATTGGTCTCACATACTCCCTCGGCTTCAACTATCACCTCTATAAGTATGTCACCTAAAACTTAATCTCCACATTATGCAGCAAAAGGAGTATGGGATTTCTATACATAATGTTAAGGAAGGACCTCTAGTATAAAAAGGAAAAGGAAAAAGGAAAGTGTTAAAGCATATCATACCACTGCTTACCTAGGAAAGATGAGGATGGGATGGGATGGGATGACTTATTTGCTTAAATCTTAAAAATAACATAGAATCACTTAGATTATAAAATAATATTAAAAGTGTAAGGATAAAACATAAAAGAAATTAAATGGTTAGCTATAAGGTAGAGAAAAAATAAGGTAGAGGGGCAGGTGAGATGGAGATAGAAGTCTGAGTTATCTGAATATACTCTGTTTCATAGATTTTATTTCAGAACCAGTATATGAATGTTCTATATGTAGTTAAACAAATTTCAAAAAAAAAACAAAAAAAAACTAAAGCCCTAAACAAAACCCTAAACAAAAGCAAAATGAAACTAATGAACCTGCCTATCAAGTGGGTGGCTTAACCATACAGAGAAGAATTACTTATTTCAAGTAACTTTAAAACATGATGATTTGATTGAATATCTCCAGAACACACATATAGTAATTATTGTCTTCTTGTTTTCTGTTTTGACAGAGATAATGCTATAATTTCCACTTTCAGTACTAACTCTATTCTTCTATACTCTTACTCTGCAAGGCTCAATTATGCCTAATGAGCTGGTTCCACATTAGATTCTAGCAATAGGTGGTGCTGGAGGAAGACTGCAATGCCAGAGGAAAAAGGGACTTGATCGTCTTAGTTGGCTTCCTATTTGCTTGAGTTTTCTGTGAACATCTACAATGCTAGATTCAACTTCAAAATGTCAATATATACTTGTTATATTTTCCCTTTCTCTCTTTTTAAAAATAGAAAGTATCTGTTAAATCATTCTCCTGAAAGCCCTAGAAAAATGACCAACTCAATGGTGATGAGCACCCCTAGTATCCATATTGTGCTCTCTAAATACCATTTCAGACTAAAAGGAACCAAGGCTCCTAGAAGGACCAACTACCTGCTGGTTCCAGGTGTAGAACAGAAAATGAACAATATCTTGTCAAAATAGAAAGCAAGGGAGATAACAGTGACACTGTGATTGTATCAGAAGGGCTCAGGAATCCTCACTGCCAAGATGGCACAAATTGAGGACCAATAAGAATAACTACAACACATTTCATGTTAAAAATCCATGAGTTCATAACAATAAACACACATACACACCACTCATTAGCCACCTCTGAAGAATGCTAAGAAACTAAGTCACTACTCTAATAATTAGCAACTAAAGGGAAAGAATCAAGCATTTAACCACCTTTCCTGTATAACCTAAGAATAGGAGGAAGCTTTTTTCTTTCTCTTCAAGTTGAGAAATAAAGGGGAATGATAGAATGAAAATGTCACCATTTTTCAAAGTCCTAATGAAATATGGAATCTTGGCAGTGCTCATTAACACCACTAACATCAGGAAAAAGACCATCAGACATCATAAGCTTCCTGCTTGAAATACACACAGACATATGGATGAAAGTATTCTTATGAAACAGCCTCTACATTTTTATCACCAGTTTACACAAAACACAGGAGACAGGGAAGCATGTTAAATGACTTAAGGAGAGGTCAGCAAAATTCAGAATAAGGCTAACTCTACTGGACTAACAACCCAGTTTATCCAGCAAATATGTTAAAAGGAAGGAAAAAGAAAGCCAAGCAAGGTGAAGGGGGCATCTGAAATTAATTAAAAGATATGTTTGAGACAAACCAACCAAATGCATGGTAAGTTCTCCAGCATTTCAGGCTGCCTCATTAAGAGGAGGCAAAAGATTCAAGACTTAATACACTTACCTGATTAGACTTTTCTACTGTACTGCTGGGAACCTCAGTAGTGTCCTTCACAAAAAAATTATCTATGATGTGTCTCTCAGCACATTCTTGGCTGCAAACTGGACATCGAATGACTCCCACTGGGAAAGAAAAAATTGTGTTCTAAGTTTTTTTTGGTTAAATTCAAGTATAATTGACATAACATTAAAATTAGCTTAAGGTGTACAATGTAATGATTTGATATTTGTATATATCACAAAATGATCACCACAAAAATTCAGTTAACATCTGTCACCATGAACAATTACAACTTTTTTTTTCTGGTGGTGAGAACTTTTAAGATCCACTCCTTCAGCTACTTTCAAATATACAATACAGTATTCCTAACTATAGTCACCATGCTGTACATTACATCCCCATGACTTACTCATTTTATAACTGGAAATTTCTACCTTTTGACCCTTTTCACCCATTCTGCCCCCCCCCACTTCAGGCAACCACCAATTCTGTTCTTTATATCCATGAGCTCACATCCTAAGTTCTAATACAAACATACTGAGTCCTAACCCAACACATCTCATCCAAACTGTAAATGGATTCTGTGAATGTCCACTCTCTTCAAATTCATACCTATTACTTAACACAAAGCAATTCAATTTATGTATATATAGGGGTTTTAGATGTGTGTGTGCACCCACACGTGTGTGTATACATGTGGTGTGTATGTGTTTATGTCCCACAGTAGTATATTAAATGATGAATAAATGCTCATAATTTTAAATGAGATACCCTTCCAAATAAATATCCTTCTGACTATTCTTTTTATTGTTTAGCAACTTCGCTCACAGTGTTTTTCAAATAGAGATGTGCAGAGTCATACGGAGACTTGAAAAGAATAAGAGTCTGGTTCTCTCTGCACCTATGGAATCAGGATTTCTGAAAGTGGAATGCAGACATACCTATCTTGTTTATGTTTGTTTTTGTTCTGAATCTCGATTCAGAAACACCAATCTCCTTCTGTTAACAAGTGCAAATAGTGTTCCTTTTGGGTGGGGGGGGCGTGAATCTTTCATAGTGCTTGGTAAAACAATAAATAATTAATAATTGTGAATGAATTAAAATCTAAATTTTTAATTAAATTAAAAATTTAATATAAACTTGATGCAGCAATTTGTACCAAGGAGACTGCAATGAGGTTCCCAGATACATTTTTTTCAAAATGAAATGCATAAGAATGAACACAAAGTAATCCAAAGGTCAATTTCATTTGTATATACAAGAAATAAACAAAAATTTTAATTAAAAAAACTATTTTACAATAGCAACAAAAAAAAGTACTTAGTAGTAAATTTTTAAAAATGTATAAGGCGGGCTTCCCTGGTGACGCAGTGGTTGAGAGTCCACCTGCCGATGCAGGGGACACGGGTTCGTGCCCTGGTCCGGGAAGATCCCACATGCCGCGGAGCGGCTGGGCCCATGAGCCATGGCCGCTGAGCCTGCGCATCCGGAGCCTGTGCTCCGCAACGGGAGAGGCCACAACAGTGAGAGGCCCGCATAGCGCCAAAAAAAAAAAATGTATAAGGCCATTGTGTAGAAAAATGTTAAGCTATATTTAGAATCATTAAAAAAAAAATCTAAGTAATGAAAACACCATGTTCTTGATGGTAAAGGTGCCAGTTCTCCCCAGACATGTCTATACATTCAATGCAGTTTTCAATAATAATACCAACAGGGATTGCAATAGAGTTTTGACAAGCTGGGGGAACATGTCTAACAAATAACACAGTAAATATTTAAAGCTATGGTAATTAAGATGGTGTGATATTTATGAAAGGATAAACAAAAATGGAACAGAATATATGTACCAGAAACACAAGACAGATGTGGCACTAGAAACTGGTGGAAAAGGGGTGCTACAGTTCGCTACAGTGGGAGGAGGATGAAATCAGATCTCTCCTTAATTCAAAAAATAATTCTCCAAGGGGGGAAAGCGGGGGTGGGTGGGGTGGTGGGATGAACTGGGAGATTGGGATGGACATACATACACTAATATGTATAATACAGATAACTAGTATGAACCTGTTGTATAAAAAAATAAAATAAAATTCAAAAAAAATTATTTTGGATAGGATAGATTAAGAACTTTAAAACTTTCAAGAGGAAATACAGGAGAGTATCTGTGTAACCTTAGAGGTGGAATAAATTTCTCAATCAAGAAACAAAGAGCAGTGGGCTTCGCTGGTGGCACAGTGGTTGAGAGTCCGCCTGCCAATGCAGGCGACACAGGTTCGTGCCCCGGTCCCGCGTACAGCAAAAAAAAAAAAAAAAAAAAGTTAAGAACTACAGTTAGACAAAAGATTACCATGAAGAAAGTGAGAAGATAAGCCCCTGATTGGGAGAAGATATACCTGACACATAGCACTGACAAGAAATTAGTAATTAAAATCTGTAAAAATGTGACAATGCATTTCACAAAATAGAAAGATTGAGTAAACATGTTTTTCCTTATTCCAGATAAGTACAGCTAAAGACTCTAGACATTCTACATAAAACTGAGAAAGGTAGACAGGAGGCAGACTGTCTAGAGACCTCAGAACCCAAGGAATGACAATGGTGAGTTCACTGGGTCTTCTTTTAGCCTCATATATGCCAAAGTAGGTGCTCATGAAGCTACCATCTCAGAAATATCAACAGTTGTCAACAAAAAAAAAGTCCACAAAAGCCTGCTCCCTCTATCCCGAGGACAGGAAAAGGGCAGCCTGGCAAGAAAGAAAACTACTCCAGCAAAACACCACAGAAAAAAATGTGCTTCCTCTCCCACCAACAAAGACCCAGTGGGAAGCCTAGACTTCTACCCTGGCCAAGCAGAAACCAGGTGCCCCAACCATCTCCTGCTGGCTGTGTCAGAGAAGCCTGGTGGGGAGTTAGGGCTTTGGTCCTCACTGGGTGGTAATGAGGCCCCCAGCAGTGTCAGTGGAGACTATGTGAGGAGCCTGAGCTTGTAACTCCAGGACAGTAATGAGGTACCCCTCCACCTCCATGCTGAAGGGTAGTGGAAAGTCTGGACTTTTATCACTATTTACCAGTAACCTCCCTCGCCCCTATATCCCCACTCCTTAGATGTGTCAATGAAGAACACATGGGAAGCAGTAAGTAGGCACCCATACCCCTACTAGCCAGGGAGGTATCAACAGAGGCCTGGTGGGAGCATCAACTTCCACACCATTGACCAGTAAGGAGGAGGGCCTCCCTCTCAGGATATCAAAGGATGCAGCAAGGGGAACTTAGACTTCAACCTTTACCTCACAGGAGGCAGGAAGTAATAAATATAAGAGCAGAAGTGAACGAAACTGAAAACTGAAAAGTCAATTCAACAAAAAGCTCATTATTCAAAAAGGTCAATAAAATTAACAAACCTCCTGCAAGACTGACAAAGACAAAGGAGAAGACACAATTTACCAAACATAAAGAATAAAAATGGGGATATCACTATAGACCATACAGACAGCAAAAGAATGACAGAGAAATATTAACACTACTCACACAAAATGACAATATAAGTAAAATGGACCAATTCCTCAAAAGGCACAAACAAATATGAAATAATTTGAACAGCCTTTTAACTACATGGAAATCGGCTCTAAACAAAATGAAATACTAACAAACATGTATATTACTTGTATGCTGAAAACTACAAAATTAAGAAACCAAAAAAGATCTAAATATATGGAGAGACAACATTCATGGATAGAGATAACTAATGTAGTAAAGAGGTCAATTATCCTTAATGTGATCTATTAGTTTAACAGAATTCCTAATACAAACCCAACAATATTTTTGTATAGATATAGACAATATTGTTTTAATATTTATATTAAAAGGCAAATGAAGGACTTCCCTGTTGGCGCAGTGGTTAAGAATCCGCCTGCCAATGCAGGGGACACGGGTTTGATCCTTGGTCCAGGAAGATCCCACATGCCGCGGAGCAACTAAGCCTATGTGCCCACAGGTCACAACTACTGAAGCCTGCACGCTCTAGGCCCTCATGCCGCAACTACTGAGCCCACATGCCTAGAGCACGTGCTCCACAACAAGAGAAGCCACTGTAATGAGAAGCCCACACACAATGAAGAGTAGCACCTGCTCGCTGTAACTAGAGAAAGCCCATGTGCAGCAACTAAGACCCAACGCAGCCATAAGTAAACAAATAAATAAATAAATGGCAAATGCATTATAATAGCTGAATCGATAATGGAAAGAAGAATAAAGTGGAGGAATCACTCTATCCAATTTCAAGACTTATATAGCAACAGTAATCAGGAATGCCTGTTATTGACCAAAGAAGAGACACACAGATGAATGAAATAGAATGGAGACCTGAAACAGACCTATACAAGTAGGGCCAACTGATTTTTGACAGAGGTGCAAAAGCATCTTTATACTGATTAAGTCCAAAATGCTGATGAGAGATATACTGTGTTCATGGATTGGAAGACTCTTCACAATAAAGATGTCAATTCTCCTCAAATTGATCTATAGGCTAGTGTATTCCTATCAAAATCCTAGCTAGATCTCTTTGTAAATATACACAAGATTATTCCAAGATTTATGTGGAAAAGGAAAGGAAAAGGAAAGGAACTAGCATAGCTAAAGCAAGTCTGGAAAAAGAAAAATATCGTGAGAAGACTCACTATCCAAACTTAAGACTTACATATAGTGAGTTAGACAGGGTAGTATTGGCAGTATACATGCACAGATGAATGGAACAGAATACAGCTTCTCTTGTTGTGGAGCACGTGCTCTAGGCATGTGGGCTCAGTAGTTGCGGCATGAGGGCCTAGAGCGTGCAGGCTTCAGTAGTTGTGACCTGTGGGCACATAGGCTTAGTTGCTCCGCGGCATGTGGGATCTTCCTGGACCAAGGATCAAACCCCACACAAGTAAGCGCAACTGATTTTGGACAAAAAGTATGAGAACAATTCATTGGAGGAAGGAAAGACTTTTCAACGAATTGTTGAAACAACAGGATATTCATAGGCAAAAACTGGACTTCAAACTAACCCTCACATTTTATATAAAAATTAACTCAAAGTGGATCAGATTTAAATATAAAACATAAAACTATAAAATCTTTGGAAGAAAACAGGAGAAAACAGGAGAAAATTTTAAGGATGTAGGACTTGCTGAAGGTCTTAGACATATCAAAGACAATCCATAAAAGAAAAATATGGATGAATTTTATTTCATCAAAATTTAAGACTTTTGCTCTGCAAAAGACCTATAAAGAAGATGGAAAAACAAGCTACACACTGGGAGAAAATATTTGCAAACCACAGATCTGACGAAGGATTCATATCTACAATATAGAAAGAACT
Source organism: Mesoplodon mirus (assembly GCF_964341445.2). NCBI lineage: Eukaryota > Metazoa > Chordata > Mammalia > Artiodactyla > Ziphiidae > Mesoplodon > Mesoplodon mirus. The sequence goes on along the minus strand of NC_138985.1, from coordinate 100,591,222 downwards.
CTCAAAACTCAAAAAAACAAAAACCCAATTAGAAAATGGGCAAAAGACATGAAGAGACATTTCATCAATAAGGATATGCACATGGCAAATAAGCACATGATAAGATGTTCCACATCACTAGCCATCAGGTAAATAAATGCAAATTAAGATCATGATGGGATACCAGCACAAAGCTATTAAAACAGCTAAAATAAAAAGTAGTGACAATGCCAAATGCTGACAAAAAATGTAGAGATATTAGATCTCTTATATATTCCCACTGGGAATGTAAAATAATAGAGCCACTGTGGAAAACAGTTTGGCAGTTTCTTAAAAAAGCTAAACATAACATTTATCATATGAATCAGCAATCTCAATCCTGGGCAGAAATAAATTTAGGTTCACACAAAAATCTGAACACAAATATTGTAATTCAGTGTTATTCATATTAGCCCAAAACTTGAAACAACCTAAATCTCTGTAAATAAGTTAATGGTTAAATAAACTGTGGTACATCCGTACCATGGGATAATAGTCACCAATCAAAGGGAACTAATTATTGATATATGCAACAAACTGGATGGATCTTAAGGGCATTAGTGTGAGTTTTTTAAAAAGCTGATTTCCAAAGGTCTTATGAATGATCCACTTACATAACATTCTCAAAATGACAAGATTATAGAGATGGGAAACAGACTACTACTTTCCCTGAAATTAGGGACAATGGGGTGTGGGGAGAGAGGGTAGGTTTGACTATAAAGGGGTAACAAGAGGGAGAGCTTTGTTGTTGGAATAGTTCTGCGTCTTGATTGTGACGTTATATGAATCTACACATGTGATAAAGTTGCATTAAACCTATACTCACTATTGTAACAATGTTAATTTCCTGGTTTTGATATTGCATTGTAATTATATAAGAAGTAATCAATGGAAAAAACTGGGTACAAAGGCTCTCTCTGTAACTTCCCATGAATCTATTATTATTTCAAAATAAAAAGTCAAAAAAAAACCCTAAAAAGAACATTTATTTAGTGCTCTCCTTATATGTACTGCTTTATCCTCATACAAATGAGGAAATGGAGATCAGAGAATCTGATTAACTTGACCAAGGTCACACACTAGTGGAGCTGTGATTTGAACCCACGGCTGACTGACCCCAGAGTGCAGTGTACTACCACACTTTACAAAAATGTCTTAGAAAGCCATGGGTTCACAGATTGCACCATTTTGACAGATAGGATATTAGCCCACGAATTAAGGATCCCATTTGTTGTAAAATGGATGGCTAGTGGGAAGCTGCTGCATAGCACAGGGAGATCAGCTGGATGCTTTGTGAAGCCTAGGGGGTGGGATAGGGAGGGTGGGAGGGAGGCTCAAGAGGGAGGGGATATGGGGATATATGTATACATACAGCTGATTCACTTTGTTGTACAGCAGAAACTAACACAACATTGTAAAGCAATTATACTCTAATAAAGACATTAAAAAAAGAAGAAAGAATCCCATTTATGTATGGTGATGAGTTTGACCTAAATGAATTTAAACCCAAACAAATGCTAGCTCAACAATACTTTGTTACCCATAAAAAGTTAGTGGGAAAATGTAATTTCTGTTCCAGTCTGAGCACATTTAAAGTTCCTCTATACAGACTGGTGGAGATCAGCATCTGGAATATATCCTTCTAGAAATTAGAGTGATTAAAATCTGATTAAAGAAAAATAATTCTGTGAGAAGTGTGTAGATATTTTCTTCAATCATTCATCACTGTGTACTTAATGGCCATGGTTGTTTTTTTCTGTTATTTAGTGGGTTGAAAAAATTTTAAATTGGTGCATAGCCTCCTTTAAGTCTGTTTTCAAATGTTACCTTTGATGATGCCTGCACCGCCATCCACCTTCCTGCACAACAGCTTCCCCTAATCCTGCTCTAATTCTTTTCTCTCTGCTAGTTATCCTTCAGTTTCATTTATTTATATTTATTGTTTATTGTCTGACTATCCCAAGTAAAATGTAAATTGTCTGGTTAGTTCACAGATATTCCAAAGCACCTAAACATGTACCTGGCACATAGCAGTACTCAATAAATATTTGGTGAATGAGTGAATGAACTCCCTTAGTGATGCACACACCTTGTGATCCACAGTTTCACCATGGAGAAACTCTTCAGCATCAGGAAACATGCTCAACAATGTTCACAGCACCATTTTTCAGAAAAGTCCACAAATAGAAACAATCCAAATGTCCATCAACAGAACAAAAACACTGGTATATTCAAATAATAGAACACTATCCAGCAATAAAATCAATGCATGTAAATTACAGATGGCTGAATCCTCAAAAATATGTTAAGTGAAGAAAGTCCCAGAAGAATATGTACTATACTCTATCAAAGTTGAAAAATAATATATAAGAAAGCATATATAGCTGATAAACTGTAAAGAAAAACAAGGGAATGATTAACACAAAATTCTGGATAGTGGCTAGGCTATGCCTAGGATGCAGGAAAGAATAAGCAGCTCCCCTCCAATACTAATTTCAAGCCCATCTATCTTTCCTGAACCAAACCATTTCGAAGGCCTAAGAGCACATGGAGATAAATAGGATGCAAGCCAATGAAACCTCATGCCCAGTCTAGGGTTAAAAGAGAGCCTGAGGACTAGTAAGCAGCTACTCAGTTCTAGTGCATTAAGTATTATCCCCATTTTACAGATCAGGAAACTGAGCACCATGACTTGCCTGTGGTCATTCAACTACTAACTGGCAACTCCGGAATTTGAATTCTGCGTACACATCTTACGTACATTCTACATGGAAACTATTTAAATAAAGAGGATATAGCATGGATTTTAAAGCTATATAGACCTATATTATTCCTCTTTATTGACTGTTCTATATCCCCTAAACAATCTTTCTGAGCCTCTATTTCCTCTTCTGTAAAGTAACAGTACATGATAATCATGATAATGGTTACCATATTGAGAACTTATTGTGCTCAGGTTATAGTGCTAAATATTCCATGCTCAACAGAACAAATTTGAGGCAGAACTGTTATAAGGAATATATTAATAAATGTATAAAAAGGGCCTAACGATGCTGGGCTGGTACCTGGTAAACCTGTACATCATACTCTATGCCCCCAATTAAAATCAGGTAACAGCTGACTCCTTCTGAAAGGACCAGCACAACCTCACCTACCTCATTCCTTCAAATCATCTACTAAGACTTACACAAATGAACTCTGAGTCATAGAGGTACCTCAGCCTAACAAGGAACAGTGAGGCCAAATGTTGGTAAATCTCAAATTTGCAACTTTACCCATACTTCATTCCCAAGCTCAAGATGTACCTTGTCAGTAGAAGAAAAAATAAGGCACTGCATATTATACAGTAAATACCTGAATGCCTATATGAAGAAAGTGATTCTTTGACACACTATCCTGGAAAGGGTGGGGATACTGCAGAAACATAATAAAATTCCCATTTTTGAAAAGGGAAAATTTGAAATCGGAAAGGCAAGCAGGGAGTCAACTTTAATTCAAGAGAAATAGTAAAGCAAACAGACTAGTACAAATGCTACAAATTGCTTCTCTTTGCTGTTGCCAGAATATGTGCTGGGAACAAGCTAAACAAGGATATCAACTATTTATTAATCAAGTTGAAAGAACCAACAATTCAGTATTATATTTATCTGTATTTTAAAGGAAAAGGACTGTTGAAAGTTATATTTAAGTTTCTGTGCTTGCCAAATGAAATCATGAAAGATGTTTAATTATAAGGTCATAAAAACATGACTGATATAAGAGATTAATGATAGATCATAAATTACACATTTATAAAAGTAGCTGGACTTAAACTTACTAGGATCTGGTTTTATTCTTTTTATTCTACGAATTAAATATTTACAGTTTTGGGGCTTTGAGATGTAAATATGATTTGCTATCTCCTTTGTGAAGTTTTAGTGTCTAAACCTAAGCATAATGCAGGGCTTATGCTTTGACATTAAGTACTAGGAATGGCTGGCAACTCTTTGCCCATCTCCATAAAAGAGACGTATGTGGCTTCAAAGCCTCTTATTACACACTGTGGATCACAGACGTAAGTGAGTTGAAGGATAGGACCATGAGATGGAGCACCACCAGTCAGGCAACTATATTTCAACATCCATGGGAGAAAAAGGAGAGGATCTATGTAATGCAAAATAGTGCTCTGTCCGTGGTCCTGTCAATACCATTGATGGCTTGCTACTTAAGCATATGGGTGTGAATATAACAAAAGACCCAATTAGATGCTACCTACAAGAAACCCAATTTAAATGCACACACAGGTTTAAAAAAATGAAAGGATGGAAATAGATACACATTCAAATAATAAGCATATGAAACCCTGAGGACTTTATAATAGTATCAGACAGAGCAGACTACGGAACTAGAACTCACTAAAGTGAGGACAGCGTATAAAGATAAAGAGCTTGATTCCTCACCAAGACATATAATCCTAAATGCTCAAGTACCTAATTAACATGTCAGAACACATCATGTAAAAACTGATACAGCTCTAAAGAGAAACAGACAAACCCACATGATAGTTGGAGATTTCAACTCTCCTCTCAGTAATCAATAGAGCAATAGATAGAAAATCAGTAAACATATAAAAGACTTGAACAAAAGAATCAAATAACTTGATCCAATTGATGTTTAAAAAACACCTAATGTTAGCAGAATACATATTCTTAAAGTGTGAATGGAATATTCACCAAGATATAACATACGATGGGCAATAAACCAAGTATGGGTTAAAAGACCTAAAAACACACAAAATATGTTCCATGAGTACAATGAGATAAACTTAGAAATCAGTAACAGAGAGAACTGGAAAACCCCCGAATATCTGGAAACTGAACAACTTACTTCCAACCAACCTATGTATTAATGAAGAAAGGTCTAAAAACCAATGGTCTAAACATTCTCCTCCAGAAGCCAGAAGAGCAAATTAATCCACCAAAAAAAAAAGTAGAAGGAAGGAAATTATAAGGAGCAGAATACAATGAAGAAGAAAGAAAATGGCAATAAAGAAAAAAAAATCAATGAAACCAAAGCCAGTTCTTGGAGGTGTGGGAAAAATTAATAAACCTCTAGCTAGACTGATCAAGGAAAAAGAAAAAAAAACGACCAAAATCAAAAGTAAAAGAGGCCATTTCTACAGATTCCATGGAGCTTAAAAAAGTATGGGAATATTGTCAACTTGACTAAATGTGTTGATTCTTTAAAAGAAACAATTATCAGAATCTTCTCAAGTAGAAACAGAAAACCTGAATATATCAATTAAAGCAACTGAATGCGTACTTAAAACCTGTCCCATAAAGAAAAGTCTAGACCTAAAAGGGACCACTGGATCCCATCAAATATTTAAAGATAATACTAACTCTAAACAATTATTTTAGAAAATAGAGGAGGGACACTTCCAATCTCATTTTATAAGGCCAATATTACCCTGATATTAAAATCAAGGAAAGAAAAGTACAGACCAATATCTCATCAATGAAATATCAGAAAATCAAATTCAGAACACATAAAATTGATAATACATCAGTTAAGTAGAGTTTATTACAGAAGTGAAGGGTTGGTTGAGCATTCAAATCAATTGAAGTAATTCACTATATTAACAAAATAAAGGAGAAAAGCCATATGATCATCTTTGAAAATTTCAACACTCATGCAAGATTAAAAAAAAAAACCTCTCAGCAACCTAGAAATAGAATGAAACTTCCTCAACCTGATAAAGACCATGTATGAAAATCCTACACCTAACATATTTAATGATGAAATGCTTCCTGGTGTGATTTGGAAGAAGGCAAGGGTATCCACTCTCACAACTTCTATTCCAAGCTGTTTTGTTTCTTTAGATAAAGAAATAATATTTTCAGTTTTAAAAGTTTACTTTTTTATTTTGGAATATAATTATTTTTGAATATGTAAAATATTTACATGGTTCAAAAGTCAAAAGCTATATTAGAAAGTATACCAGATTTCACTCCCATCCCTATCCCTCTTATCCATTTCATTCCATCTACCCCACTTCCTACAGGTAACCATCTTTATTAAACCATGTTTGTGGTTTATCCTTCTAAGTAACTCTGTTTTTCTATCCACAAAAGTTCTTTTTGAAAAAATACTTTTTTTCAAACACAAAAACTAGCAAACTACTATATACAAAGTATACAGCATCTTCTATGGAGTATTCTTACCTAACAAGGTTTAACATGAATTTAATCAACTAAACTACTAGTTGAGAGGAATGACTTAAAAAGCCTATGAGGGAACACCACACAAATCCAGAATGCAAAATATTTTATAATCTGACTGGTTCTCTCCACCAAGTACAAATTATAGAAATGAAGATAGAAGAGGGAACTATTCTAGATTAAGAAAGACTTAAGAAACATGATATCCAAAATCAGGCTGTATAGCTAATCCTTGACTGGATTCTGATTTGAACAAAACAGCTTAAAGGGGGCTTCCCTGGTGGCACAGTGGTTGAGAGTCCGCCTGCCGATGCAGGGGACACGGGTTCATGCCCCGGTCCGGGAGGATCCCACATGCCGCGAAGCGGCTGGGCCCGTGAGCCATGGCCGCTGAGCCTGCGCGTCCAGAGCCTGTGCTGTGCAACGGGAGAGGCCACAACGGTGAGAGGCCCGCGTACCGCAAAAACAAACAAACAAAAAAAACAGCTTAAAGGACATTTTTGGGGGGTAAATGTGAGGATGGACTTGTACTAGAACACTAGGAAATAATAGCTATTTTAGTTGTCCATGCTAATAATGATATTGGGATTATCAAGGTTACTTTCCTTATTTTTTGGAGATGCAAGTTAAACTATTTAAGGATGAAATGCCAAATCTGTGATTTACTTTAAAGTAGCAAAAATGGCAGCAAAGGATGTCATTAAAAAAATGGCAGCTTGGGGGGTTGGTTTCTCTACCAAAACAACCATTAAGCTGGAAAAAACTATCAGAATCAACTATTCCAGAACTTTGAAACTGGTTCAGACGTTTACAGCAATCAGGGAAGAGCTTAATGAAGGAAGGGGCTGCTGTACTTTGGTAAGAGGGCTGCTTGCTTGAACCAGCTACCATGCCCAATTCCTTAATTCTGCTGCAAAGTGGGGACAGCAGCCCACATCCCTGAAGTGGCTGGCTAGTGCCAGGTGGACAGGATCTTGAACTCAAAAATTAGGGGATTACGTGATTTAGTTAGCATGGGGGTTCTCTGAGGGTCAGCTGAGATGCTTGGCTTTATTCAGCTCCCCTGGGCTGCAGCTGCTTCTCTGGCAGCACATATCAGAACATTTAAAGAGGTATACACACTTTAAAATCTACACATTTGGGGCTTCCCTGGTGGCGCAGTGGTTAAGAATCCACCTGCCAATGCAGGGGACACGGGTTTGAGCCCTGGTCCGGGAAGATCCCATGTGCCGTGGAACAACTAAGCCCGTGCGCCACAACTACTGAGCCTGCACTCTAGAGTCCACGAGCCACAACTACTGAGCCCACGTGCCACAACTACTGAAGCCTGCGCACCTAGAGCCTGTACTCTGCAACAAGAGAAGCCACCGCAATGAGAAGCCAGCGCACCGCAACAAAGAGTAGCCCTCGCTTGCCACAACTAGAGAAAGCCCGCGTGCAGCAATGAAGACCCAACGCAGCCAAAGATAAATAAATAAATAAATCTACACATTTAAAGAAATCTCTAAGAGGTCGTAGGCTGAGATAACAGGTCAGTAACACACATAAGAAGGAAGGCTTTGCAAAAGTAGTTTCGAAGAAAAATGAACAGAACTTGAGGGACCTGTGAGATACCGTCAAACATACCAACATACAAATCATGGCAGTCCCAGAAGAAGAGAGAGAGAAAAGGGCACGGAAAAAAATATTTGAAGAAATAATGACTAAAAACTTCCTAAATTTGATGAAAAACATGAATATACATGTCTAAGAAACTCAACAAACTCCGAGCAAGATAAACTCAAAAAGATCTTGTTTATTATGGTAACTCTAGAACTCTAATTTTCCCACTCCTCAGGGATTGCTGAATTTTGCTCATTGATTGCCGGAGCAGTCCATTTGTGACTTTTCCAAACTATTTTGTAAAGTGTGTATGAATTCCTAGTGAGTGTGGTCATTGAAGTTTCTGTTCCATACTATCTGGCAGCCAGCCAGTAACCTGACAAAGATGTCCTTAAATGTCTGGATCCAAAAGGGGAGAGAGTTACCATCTCTATATCTCAGTAAATGACAGAGTCCAGCCCTCTAGCCCTAAAGGATCTGTGAGACTGACCAAAACATACAACCCCCAAGTTTTGGAGCCCTCTTATCAAAGAGCAGCAGCCTCTCCCTTCATCAAGCACTCCCCTGGTTCTTTCAAGTGTTTGATCAAGGTCCAGAGTCTGAAATAGTTCATTCCGGTAATTTTTTCCAGTATTTTTTTTAAATTGTTTCAGTGGAGGAACTGACACCTAGAGAAGTGTGCATAACTCTAAAGAAAACTTCATACAAGTAATATAAAAAAGGAAAATCATAGGCCACCTCTCTCATAAATGTAGAAGCAAAAATCATAACATATCAGCTAAACAAGTTCTGCAATGCATAAAAGGATAATATAACATCACTAAGTAGCCTTCTGCTTGGGAATGCAAGTTATTCTATTATCCCCCTTAGAAAATTAAATCTTAGAATTCACCACATAACAGATTAAAGAAAAAAATTATCCTCACTAGATGAAGTGTTTGATTAAAAAAAAATTTATTCACAATTAAGGAAAAAAACAAAAACCGAAAACCTTTTGTGGATATTAGGAATAAATGAGTTGGTGTAAGGCCTATATATTGTTCCGTCTCAATTCTGGCAGAATTGGGAGAGCCTAACTGCAAGTATCCCTCCCCATTCTACTACCACAGATAAGATCCCCTAACAAACAATTACTCTTTTATCAAAGGGACCAGTTTCTGCTTACCCTTAAATAGCGGGTTTCAGTTCCTTGCCAGCTTACAGAATTATTCGAACACGCCAATCACATCCTCCGGTGGGAACCAGGGGGCACCCTACTTTCATAATAGTGCATACAAAGCCTGCCTCCCACAGTACCTAGTTGTTCACTCTGTCCCTGTGTGGCCTTGAATGGCATGCAGTGGCCTCCTCCCTAGGGCTGTGAGTATATGTGACTAATACACTACTGTCCATCTCATTTGTCTAGGGTTAGGGCCATTCTTATGATGGGAGTCCTGCCCTCACCAATGGAATAAAGAATAGGCTATTAGGGCTTCCCTGGTGACGCAGTGGTTGAGGGTCTGCCTGCCGATGCAGGGGACACGGGTTCGTGCCCCAGTCTGGGAAGATCCCGCATGCCGCGGAGTGGCTAGGCCCATGAGCCATGGCCACTGAGCCTGTGCGTCCGGAGCCTGTGCTCCGCAATGGGAGAGGCCACAACAGTGAGAGGCCCACGTACCGCAAAAAAAAAAAAAAAAAAAAAAATTAAGATAAACAACTCAATATAAAGATGGGACAGAGACTTGAACAAGCACTTCACAATAGCTGAAATCCAAATGGTCAATATGCGTATCATATCCAGAGAAGTTAACAAGAAACATCCATCAGATTGCCAAAAAATAAAAAGGATAACACCAAACGCTGGTGAGCATCCACAGCTCAGCCAACAGGAACACAGGTTAGCTGCTGGTGGGTATATGAAAGTTGGTAAAAGTTAAATTGACTATTTACATACTCCATGACCCAGAATTCTGCTTTTCAGTAAAACAAAACAAAACTCAGGACTCCTATATATGAACAGCAGGATACATTAACAAGAATGTTAATAGCTGCCTTGCTTTAAAAAGTCCAAAATGGGCAACATTTCAAATGCCCAGCAACAATAGATAAGTTGTGGTATATTTGTATAATGTATTATTACACAGCATTAAAAATGAATGAGCTATAGCTATATGCAGTAACATGTATGACTTGTCCAATGTTTAATGAAAATAGCAAGAAATGAAATGAAATATAACAAAATTGTTCTTTTTACACAAAGTCCCCAACAGGCTAAATTATATTTACCATAAAGTAAATGAAGGAAGTGATTAACATAAACGGGCAAATCGACTCCATCTATGGGACAGGAAGGGGTGATGAAAAAGGGACACACAAGAAACTTCCGGGGTACTGGCAATGCTCATTTCTTGATCTGGGTGGTAGTTACATGAGTGTTCACTTAATCTGTTAACTGCACATGTGTTTTCTTCACAACTTTAAAAAGTTTAAAAGTCCTAATTTGGGCGGGGGTGGAACCTATTCAACAAAACTGAGAAAGCAGCAAGAACAGTTAGGAAGTAGCTGAAATGACCCTAAGAAACAGAGAAGGCCTGAACTAAGAAGATAAAAAGAAGGGAACAAGATTTTTGACAGATGTAAAAAGGAAAGTTGACAGAATTTGTCTGGGAGGGTAGCTTTAAAAAGTCAAGGAAGAAGCTTTAACTTTTAGCTTAGTACTTTTAAACACATATTGAATATATAGGAAAAGAACATATAAATAATGGACATTTCCACAATCAAATTAAATATTATTTAAACAAGTTGACTTCTACTAACTAAATACTGCCACAGGTATGATTTTAAGAGAATTTTTTCTACTTTTAAAATAATGTAATTTGCCCTGACTTATCATCATGCTTCCCAGTTTTTTCTTTAATTCTACTAATACATGACACCAAGTACTTTTTAAATTACTGTATAAGAGTTATTATAAAAAACAGGAGTCCCCTGTCCAACTGTACAATGGAAGATGATGGATAAGCCCCCATCCAAAACTCCCTCTTTATCATCCTAACATTTGTTAGTTTTCCATTAAATCAAAAACCATTATGAGCTTTTACTAATATTCACAACTGAGCCACAGAACATATTACATTTATATTTCCTTTCTCAAACAATTTTGTTCATAGTAATGAACAGTTCCTACATTTTACAATTCGCTTAGTTTTTAGGTATTCATCACTAAATCAGCCCCACGCTTTCCAACAAATCCCTTTCAATGTGTTCAAGTGTATCAAGTGGTCTATGAACTTTACTTTCGTTTACTCAGATGTGTCCTTCTCTGAGAAGTCCTTACTCCAGCTCCAGTCTTCCTCAAGCATGCTGCAAGCTGCTATTTCCTTCACCATTATCCTGCATATTCTTTTGCCTGATGACATTAACATAATTATCTATTTGCTTTATGCCAATGAAATAGAAAGTTTCCAAGTAACTATACCAGGATAATAACTAAAAATAAGCCACAGAATGAAATATAAAATTAATTTTTCTGTTTAGGGAAATAGCATACTAGAGATGCACAGTCAATGTTGTAATTTAAAATCAGTTGAAAAAAAATCCTTTACTATGTTAGTAAAAGTACCTGGTTGATTACATTCATGTGTTCATTTGTTTCGGGGTGGTTTTGGGGGAGGAGGGGGCTAATACTTTAGTTTTTATTATATAACACTCTTACACTGTTCCAAAAATCAATACTGCAATGCAAGTTACATAAATGGGTCTGCTTTCATGCCTATCCCTTCTCCATTCCCTCTTGCCTCCACTGGTAGTCATTTTTCAGATTTTTATTATTTTTTTAAAAAATATAAGCATGTATTGGGTTGGCCAAAAAGTTCATTATGGAAAAGCCCAAAAGAACTTTCTGGCCAGTGCAATATTTTCTCTTTCTCCCTCTCTCTTATTTCTTATTGTAACTGAGATATTGCTTTTAGGCCATTTTAGTGGACAGGGGTAAGAAACGCACACTGACACAACTTCACTCCACTTCTTCAAAGTCAGCATTACAGTCTTCTGCATCTTGCCATTTTTTACTCAACCATACATCCTGGAATTCACTCCATAGCAGCCTATGGAGATCTTCTCCCCTCCTCTTTTATGTCTGCACAGTAATACATCAGAGTGTATTCCACCAGTTACCTACTGCTAGTCACTCCAATTTTTCATTTTTGCAAGCACGGCTGCTACAACCCTGCACATACATAATTTTATACTTTTGCAATTCTACCGTTGTGATGTATTCCTAAAAGTGAATATTGCTGGGTCAGTGAGGAAATGCATTTCCCATTTTGCTGGATGTTGACAAATTCCATTCCTTAGGAGTTTTACCATTTTTCATTCCCACCAACAATACCGCTGAGTGTCTTACTTTCTCCACAGTTTCACCCAAAAAGTATAATGCCAAATTTGGGGGGGGGGTTGCCATTCTATTAAGTGAAAACATGGTGTTTCAGTACAGTTTTAAATTGTACTTCTACTATTATAAGCATATTGTCATGTTTAATGTATTACTTCTACTCCTTTTCTGTTATCTAAAACCTACTCTTTATCATTATTAAATCTTTCCTTCTGCATTCTTTTCTTTTGTTGTCTTTCTACCTTTTTGAGTATTCACTTATTTTCATTTTCATTGATGTAAACATTTGATGCTAAGAATTTTCTTATGATAAAAGCTTTGGCTATAACACAGATGCTCATGTGGCATATCCAGTCTGTCACCTGTTTTTATAAAGTTTTGTTGGAACAGCCAGATAAACTTGTTTATATATATTGTCTACGACCACTTTCACACTACAATGGAAGAGTCTGAAAGCTGCAAGAGATCATATGATCTGCAAACTTTAAAGTATTTACTATCCATCCTTCTGTAAAAAGAGGGAAAAAAAACCCAGTTTACTGACCCCTGCTATAATGTATTGATTCTGATGTGTCATGTCAAGTAACCTAACAATTCTACTTGAATTTTCACTTTAAGCCAAGAGCTGTTTGGCAGTATGTTTGTTAGTTTCCAGGTGGAAGGGCCTTTTTTTCAATTTTTTGTACTGATTTTTAGTCCAAAAATGCTGTATCTATTTGGGGGGGAAATTTTGGAGAGTTTTCCTTATATGTCAACAAAAAATCATTTTTTCATCAATGCTCCACAAGCTTTTTCAAAGATGGTGTATTCTCCCATATGCAATATACAGCCACGAGATCCTCCTTTTGGTTGTGCTATTTAGGTCTTAAATAGCCTTATAAAATTTCTGTCCACTTGACCTATCTTCAACTGAGATTTTAAGTCTTCTTTTACTAATTCTTATTGACTCTCCTGAAACTGTTTTAAAAAAATCCAAGTTGTCATTAATATCCATGTATCCAATAATACATCTTCATTAAGACTTGCAGCTTGTAACCTTATAATGTTACCTCTTTAATGATTTCTAGCTTGAGTTCTACCTTGTGCAACATCAAAATAGTGACCTCTGTTTTCTTATTTCATTTGTCTGGCATATCTTTGCCTAACCTCTTATTCTTAACTTTTCTGAGTCTTTCAGTTTTGTGGTTATATCTTTTGCATAGAGCACAGAGGTGGCTTTCGCTATGTTAATTAACCTGAAAATACTTTTTTCTCTTAAGAAGCCAGTTAAGCTCATTTAATGGTATGCCTGATATGGTCTCAATTCTGTCAGAGAGAATATATAAATGATCTCACTGTGTTTATTTCCTTTGTTCGTTTTTTCCCCTTCCATATTTCTTTTGGTATCTAGAAAGGTTTTGGTTTTTGTCCTAATGGTCCCTTTTTATGTGAATACCTATATATAACCTTAGTTCTCTCTTAAATACTGTCTATTGATTCCCTAGTATAAACAATATAGAAATTAGCTCTTTTCTTCCTCTCATACCATCTCTGCACTGCAACCCCCGGCATCTATTTAAAGTAATAATATTCTTTGATGCCCTGGTGAATTTCTATAAGGCAATCAATGAGTCTATTAAATCATTTCTTGGTTGCCTGAAATTTATTCTCTAATAGCTTTCTCAGGAAAGATTTATGTGAACTATATTCCTTAAGTTCTTGAGTAACTGTAATATATCTACATTGTCAGAGCATATAACAAGAACATACTACTTTGTCACCCTTTCTCCCACTTATTAAATTCAGTTCTACAGTTAGACATAAGAATTCCCTGCAGAACATCTTCCCTGTTGTTTTCTTGGCATAAGACATTAATATACAGACTCAACAGCATGGTATTGGCATAAAGACAAATAGATCAATGGAACAGAACAGAGAGGCCAGAAATCCAGACATACATGGACAATTACATTGACACTTGACAAAGGCAGTGCGGTACAAAAAGGATAGCTTTCTCAGCAGCAGTGGTGGAAAAATTAAAATATCCACATGTAAAATGAACTTGGATCCATGCTTTATACCACATATAAAAATTAACTGAAAATAGATCATTGACCTAAAAGTAAAACTTAAAATTATGAAACTTCAGGGAGAAAACATTTGTGTTAGGTAAAAATCTCTTAGATACAGCACAAAAGGAAAATTAAAATAAGATAAATTGGACTTTATCAAAATAAGAAATTGGGGATACTTGAAGGAACAACTAAGGCTGGTATACAAACAACATGAGATGAATCTAAAAACTCTTTGTTTTGCCAGAAAGTAAGAAGTGTTCAAAAATCAACAGGGATGTGTCAAAGGACAAGATGTCAACTTGAAGGATTTGTACTACCCAAATGGGAACAATTTGATTATCAAAATAAAAAACTAAAGAAATGGATTATAACATATTAAATAAAAAAATTCATAAGCCCATAATGATAAATAAGTGGAAAAGGAAAATGTCACTGAAACAGTAAATGATCAACCGATAAGCATGGAATGATATAAAAATCACCATTTTGCAACATCACAGTAATAACTGATGAAAGCATGAATCAGCAGTGGATGCCCATCAAAAAAGTTTTTGGGAACAGAATATTCACACAGACCCCAAAGTACCTCTCAGGATGTTACGTATTAATTACAAAGGGGAGAAAAGACATCTTTAAGGTGGAGAAATCTGGCATTCACCCCCTTAAACAAGTGATCAAAGCCAACACCAATAATAATGGGACAGAATGAGATCATGGCTTCCTAAGGTAAAGCACTGAAAAGGACACATCATTTATGCCCAAAATGCTGCTTCAGTCTGGTTACAATAAGGAGAGAGAAACCATACATTGAGTTTGAAAAAATAAGTTTAATATACATAATTGTTAACCACATGAAGGAATTGGGTTAACAAGAACTGGTCAGTAAGACATAGAGAGAACTCTAAAGAATACAGGTATAATATCAGACATGATATGATACGATATGGCATAATAGCCACTACCTCTAAGGCTGAGACAGAATGCCCGAGGAAGTATTTTCCCTCCAGGGCTGATATTAGACTTTGGTGGAGAAGGCACAGCGAAGGCTTGAACTTTGGTGCTGCACCAGAGGGATTTGTTGGAGATCCAGTCTTTGGAACTCGTCCACAAATGTATTCTATGTAATGTGCTGGCAATCTGTGTCTTGGATCCTCAATCCCCTCCACCCAAAAACAAAAACAAACAAACAAAAAAACCCACAACTGGGTTTTTTTTGTTGTTGTTGAAAGGCAATATTGGGACTATTAGCAAAATCTGAATGTGTATTACGTATTAGATAACAGTGTTGTATCATTGTCAAATTTCCTAAATTTGGTAACTATACTGTGCTTACATACAAGATTATCTTTGCATATGTCAAAACTCATCAACTTGTATATTTTAAATACGTGAGGCTTACTGTATGTTTAATCTTATCTCAATAAAGCTTAAAAACACTTTTAAGTGTTTAGAAAGAGATAGAAAGAGAATCTCTATTCTTCAGAGACACATTGACATGTTCAGGGCTGAAGGGTCATGGTATTTACAATTTACTCATATGGGTCAGAAAAAAAAAACTAAGTATACTAACATGAGAAATTTAAAGAAAATATAGCAAAATCTGGTATCCTTAGTAAGGGTACATAAGAACGATACTTGCTAAGTTCTTACACGTGGTCTTTATGCTTGAAAATCAGTTGGTTGGATAGTCTCAACTCACATTTTCTTTCTGTGAAAATCTTAAAATCTTTACTCCACGGTCTTCTTCTTCACGAATGCTGATGTTGGAGTCTAATGATAATCTGACATTCTTTCCATTATAAGTGATGTAGTCTTTTTGTATAGCTGTTCAAAGTGTTTTCTTTTTCTTTAAAGCCCTAGAACACGTTTCAGTGGTGCCTGTTCTGTTTTAATTTTACTAGGCACATGCTAAGCCCTTTTAATATAGATGTTTATCATCCTTTCAACATTTTCTTGGATTGTAATATTTTTTCTGTTCTGTTGTTTTAGCACTCTTCATATTATAAACATCCATTTATTTATGGGTATGTGAATATAAGATCTTGTCACTTTCTCTATGAATTTCTTTGATCTCCTTCTCTACTTGTTTGATTTGTTTTCATCTGTCTTTTTCCATCCTTTACTTTTAAAAAAAAATTCATTTACTTTTATTTTTTATTTTTGGCTGTGTTGGGTGTTCGTTGCTGTGTGTGGGCTTTCTCTGGTTGAGGCGAGCGAGGGTTACTTTTCGTTGCTGTGCACGGGCTTCTCATTGCAGTGGCTTCTCTTGTTGCGGAACACGGGCTCTAGGCACACAGGCTTCAGTAGTTGTGGCACACAGGCTCAGTAGTCGTGGCACACGAGCTCTAGAGCGCAGGCTCAGCAGTTGTGGCGCACGGGCTTAGTTGCTCCGCGGCATGTGGGATCTACCCGGACCAGGACTTGAACCCATGTCCCCTGCATCGGCAGGTGGATTCTTAACCACTGCACCACCAAGGAAGCCCCCATCCTTTACTTCTTTTATGGTAGTTTCTAGAGTGTCTATTCATTCAAGAACTTTCTGATTTATTTTCATTTCTGAAATACTTCTAATTTTATTCCTTAACTGTCAGTTTTTCTTTTCATGACATCCTATAGCACAGCCAACTCATTTCTAAACTTTTGTAATTATGGTTTATGTTGTTTTTACATAACATACTGTTTTATTTGTAGAAATAGGTTTCATTATATCTCTACTTTAAGACCTAGGTACAATGCTATCTCAGTTTCTTTAGATCTATTATTGAGGGCTATTGTCCTTTTTTCTTATGTAATATCTTTGAATGGTGTAAAACCACAGTAGATTCCATAATTCATATTAAGGGATTTTCCTGTATTTATAAGAGAAGTTTCCTATGTAGAGGTTGTTTCCTAGATTCAGAGTTCTAAGGTTTCCTCTTACATTTTTACCACAAAGTATTCAAACCTATGGTACCTTAGTGTAACCACTTCTCTAATATTTTCTGAAATCTGCCTCCTCCAGTCCCCCTTCCCACATGTATCTGAACCTTCTCTCTTCTTAACCCCTAAATTCCTATCCTAGTCAACTTGTGTTTATTTGCAGCAGTTTCTTCTCAGCGTGGGGCTCTGTTCTTTTCACTGAATATTTCCAAGAACCTCAGGTACCAGGCTGTCCTAGCTCCCCCAGACTTTCCTGTGGCAAACTCTGCTTCATTTCAGACCCATGTTAATAGTCTGTGGGCCACACATTGAGTAGCACTACCCTGAAACACTCTGCTGCTTCAGAGAATGCACACAGGTATCACTATAAATTCTGACCTCTAGCAGCAAACATGGTCTGTAATCATACTACATTTTACTGGGAAATGCCACCCACTTTGAGGACACACAGAGAAGAAACCTTCTATATTTATGCCTTTTCTCGCCTTCTCTCCTGTTCACAATAAAGAAAACGTTTCTTCTCCTATCCAGTCACTAAGCTCTCCACCATGCCTTGGATCAATCCTACCCTGCCTTCTCAGAAGCTCACACACTCACAAATCTCTTCTTTTGTATATTCAATAGCTCACTTGACTGGATCCCAAAACAGATCTACTATATGACCCAGCAATTCCACTCCTGGGTATAGATCTGAAAAAAACAAAAACACTAATTCAAAAAGATATATGCACCCCAATGTTTATAGCAGCATTGTTTATAATCGCCAAGATACAGAAACAACCTAAGTGCCCTTCAACAGATGAGTAGATAAAGAAGATGTGGTGTGTGTGTGTGTGTGTGTGTATACACATACACACACACACACACACACACACACACACACTGGAATACTAGTCAGCCATAAAAAAGGACAAAATTTTGCCATTGGCAGCATCATGGATGGACTTGGAAGGCATTATGCCAAGTGAAATAAGTCAGATAGAGAAAGACAAATACTGTATGATATCACTTATATGTGGAATCTAAAAAAATACAACAAACTGGTGAAAAAACAAAAAAGAAGCAGACTCACAGATATAGAGAACAAACTAGTGGTTACCACTTGGGGTGGGGGACAATATAGGGATAGGGAAGTGGGAAGTACAAACTACTGAGTGTAAGATAGTATTACAAGGATGTATTGTACAATACAGGGAATATAGCCAATATTTTGTAATAACTGTAAATGAAGAGTGACCTTTAAAAATTGTATAAATAATGAATAAACATGCTTAAGCCTTTCCTATTCACAAAAAAATAAACAAGAAATATTCCTCAACTCCTATTTTTTTCTCCCCAGGTACTGCCTTATCCCTTTCCTCCCTCCCTTCAGAAGTAAACTTTTTTGTTTTTTGTTTTTTTTTAACAGAGTTGGTAAACTTTTCCATCTATATCGCTTTACCTCCCACCCACCCCAATATGGTTTTCCCTTCTATCTCTCTACCAAAATAGTTGTGGCCTGCGAGCCACAACTACAGAGCCCGCGTGCCTAGAGCCCGTGCTCCGCAACAAGAGAAGCCACTGCAATGAGAAGCCCGTGCACCGCAACGAAGACCCAACACAGCCAAAAAAAAAAAATTCCTAAAGGTTTGTCCTAGGTGATCTCCACACTCTACTTTCCAAGAGTAGAAGGGAAGGAAACAGAGGGAAGACAACACGGAGACCAAAAAGGAAGGGTGAGGGAAGTGGGAGAACTTGAACAGCAAGTCTAGAAGATTGATGAGGACAGGAAGAAACGTAAATCAACATATACCAGTGCAGAGACAGACAGACACTAAGAATCTCATGTGCCATAGGCTCTCTTCCTGGTTATGCTTCATGCTGAATATACATAGTCAAGAGATCCCAGGGAGACTATTGATCCATAATCAAAGATCTTCCGGTAGTTTTTTGAGGAATAGGGTTGTTTTGCAACTTCAAAGAAGAGAATTTGAAAAATGGTTTTAAAGACTAGATAAACATGCAAAAACACTGAGGCAATTCAGCTGATATTTATATGTTCACGTGTTGTTTTAAACAAATATTTGAACATGCACCCTACATATATATTTATTATGTACGTGTGCTAAAGTACTAGTGTGTCTGGTACAGAGTAAATCACATAAATATATTTTTAAAGAATGAAATAAGTGCTTTTAAATGTATTGCTAATCATGAAAACTTCATACCGTTACTGGCTAATGGTCCAAGATGTGATATACACTTACGGCACAGTTCATTAACATAGAGGACGTCAATCAATTTCACAGAGTCTTCTTATTAATTTTGAAACTTTTAGGCCCAATTCTTGTTAGACCTAGTTAATCATTGCTGTCAACTTCATAGTAAGACTGATGAAGAGCCCATAAAGGATCAGTTCTGCCATTCTATGCTGCTATGCTTGCAAAATTAGCATTATCTTTATCACAGCTGAATATGAGACTTCAAAGATTCAAGTAATTTAAGCCTGGTGGGAAAAATCACCACTCCATCAACTCCATACACCTGATAAAATTAAACACAAAATGAGGCAGCAAAGGTTACAAGCTTTCTATAGAACATGGATCTCCTTGCGTGCTAATCCACCATTGACTGCATATTCAGGTGTCAAGAATGCAAGTATCTATCCCCCTACAAAACACTGAAGAAGTCATTAAATATGAGCAGCCCTGATTTCTCTGAGCTCAGTTTTCTGTATTTTCCTAAACTGGGTAAGAACCAAGCCAACAGTACCCAACCCTGATTACAGACTTAAATGGAACTATCTCTACACTTCTAATTAGAATTGGGATCACTTTTTTAAAAAGAATTAATTTATAATTTTTTAATTGAATGAAGTATAGTTGATTTACAATGTTGTGTTAGTTTCAGGTATACACCAAAGTGATTCAGTGTTTTATATATATATATAAAATATATATATATTCTTTTTCAGATTCTTTTCCATTATAGGTTATTACACAATACTGAGTATAGTTCCTTGTGCTATACAGTAGGACACTGCTGTTTATCTAGTTTACATATAGAAGTGTGTATGTGTTAATCCCAAACTCCTAATTTATCCCCCCACCTTTTCCCCCTCTGGTAACCATAAGTTTGTTTTCTATGTCTGTGAGCATATTTCTGTTTGTAAATAAGTTCATTTCTATCATGTTTTAGATTCCACATATCAGTGATATATGGTATTTGTCTTTCTCTGACTTACTTTACTTAGTATGATAATCTCTAGGTCCATCCATGTTGCTGCAAATGGCATTATTTCATTCTTTTCTATGGTTGAGTAATATTCCATTGTATATATGTACATCTTCTTCATCCAGTCATCTGTCAATGGACACTTAGGTTGCTTCCATGTCTTGGCTATTGTAAATAGTGCTGCTATGAACACTGGGGTGCATGTATCTTTTCAAATTAGAGTTTTCATCTTTTCCAGATATATGCCTAGGAGTGGGATTGCTGGATCATATGGTAAAATTCTATTTTTAGTTTTCTAAGGAACCTCCATACTGTTCTGTGGCTGTACCAATTTACATTTCCACCAACAGTGTGGGAGGGTTCCCTTTTCACCACATCCTCTCCAGCATTTATTATTTGTAGACTCTTTGATGATGGCCATTCTGACCAGTGTGAGGTGATTCCTCATTGTGGTTTTGATTTGCATTTCTCTGATAATTAGTGATGTTGAGCAGCTTTTCATGTGCTTCTTGGCCATCTGTATGTCTTCTTTGGAGAAATGTCTATTTAGGTCTTCTGCCCATTTTTTGATCAGGTTGTTTGTTTTTTTGATATTGAGCTGTATGAGCTATTTGTGTATTTTGGAAATTAATCCCTTGTCGGTCACATCATTTGCAAATATTTTCTCCCATTCTGTAGGTTGTGCTTTCATTTTGTTTATGGTTTCGTTTGCTGTGCAAAAGCTTTTAAGTTTAATTAGATCCCATTTGTTTATTTTTGCTTTTTTTCCATTACTCTAGCAGACAGATCCAAAAAATATCGCTACGATTTATGTCAGAGTGTTCAGCCTATGTTTTCCTCTAGGAGTTTTACAGTATCCAGTCTTATGTTTAGGTCTTTAATCCATTTTGAATTTATTTTTGTATATGGCATTAAGAGAATGTTCTAATTTCATTTTTTTTTACATGCAGCTGTACAGTTTTCCCAGCACCACTTATTGAAGAGACTTTTTCTCCACTGTATATTCTTGACTCTTTTGTGGAATATTAATTGACCATAGATGTGGGGGGTGATCATTTTTTATGGCTATTGCACATGTGCCCTACATCTTATAATTTAGGGACTTTCCAGACTGCTGAAACCGAGGGGATTTTTTTTTTTTTTTTTTTTCAGTACGCGGGCCTCTCACTGTTGTGGCCTCTCCCGTTGCAGAGCACAGGTTCCGGACGCGCAGGTTCAGCAGCCATGGCTCACGGGCCCAGCTTCTCCGTGGCACGTGGGATCTTCCCGGACCGGGACACGAACCTGTGTCCCCTGCAT
The DNA here is from genome assembly GCF_964341445.2 of Mesoplodon mirus. NCBI lineage: Eukaryota > Metazoa > Chordata > Mammalia > Artiodactyla > Ziphiidae > Mesoplodon > Mesoplodon mirus. Next base: position 100,569,545 of record NC_138985.1, on the reverse strand, counting down.
CGGCAGGCGGACTCTCAACCACTGCACCACCAGGGAAGCCCCCTCGAGGGGATTTTTTGAGTGGCATCCATATGGAACTTCTCTAGGAATGGAGATTAGACCCTAACTTCACTTAGGGTCCTGGTAATGGCCTACCATGATCTTCAATCTTGTGACTGTCATTTTAGTTAAAAACAGATGTGAAAATCCATAAACTTACTTATCCAAATTGTGCTACAATTTGTGGGAGAAAAAAAAACACAACGGAGTCTGCAGTAGAGAAATCCCATCACCTCCAGGGCAGCTGTGTATAGTTTTGATCTTTTCTTTTATGAAAAGATTTATTCCTAGTTCTAGGTCCCAATCTTCCAGGGCTCTAAGCACACTTAAACTTGGTGGGTAGATGAGGGGAGACCCATTCAGATACAGCACAAGGGACTGCCTAATTTTAGAGGGCAAATGAGGATTATTCGCATTCCGTTTGCTAAGCCATGTATTCCCCGGGGCTACATATGCCACGCTTATTTCTTTTTTTTTTTTTTCGTACGCGGGCCTCTCACTGTTGTGGCCTCTCCCGTTGCGGAGCACAGGCTCCGGATGCGCAGGCTCAGCGGCCATGGCTCACGGGCCCAGCTGCTCCGCGGCATATGGGATCCTCCCAGACCGGGGCACGAACCCGTATCCCCCGCATCGGCAGGCGGACTCTCAACCACTGCGCCACCAGGGAGGCCCGCCACGCTTATTTCTAACACACACAAAGGTACCTTTTGGACTTGCAGCAGCCCTGACTCCTCCCTCAGGATACTTTGTGTACAATATGTGCAGTGTAGCCAGTTAACATGCTTATTCATGTGACCACAACAATCTACACATCAAGTACTTTCCAGCTTAATTTATGCAAATAAGTTCTAATGTTTTCCCTCACCTCACTAGAATTTTATTTCATAATGCAGCACACATCCCATTTTAGAGACTAGGTCTAGTGCATACTTGAAAATGCATGTAAAATTTGAGAAAGGGGTCAAGGTAACAGGAAGCCACGAGAGATGTGTGCATCTAGGTGATAAATTGGTGCGGTCTCTAAGAAAAATTAAAGGGACAAATCTAAGGATCTAAGAACCAAAGTTTGCTGATTACCCACATTTGAGTATATGACAAAAGTGCAGTGTGATTAAAAAATGGTCTTTGGACATAAACTTTTCACCAGGACAGAGAAACTAGTACCAAGACAAGCTTGCCTGACATGAATAACTATATGCAACTGGGAAGAATAAACTCAGGAAGCGAGCCCCTATAATATCTTGATTCTTTGCCTGGGGACTATATCCTGACCATGGTACAGGGAACTAGAGGCTCAGCAGAACACAGCTTAGGAGCCAGAGGAAAATTTGGGCTGTGAAACAGATAAGCACTGGAGAGAAGGGAACTGCACAGAGGAAGGGTGCCAATAGTCTATGTAGGGTTTCCCCAAATTCTTGGCTGAAGTCTACCATGCATGTGCAGAGTGAGACTTACCAGAAGTCTACCAGAGAGCAGCTGCTAAGGGATTGAGAGAGTAGCAAAGATACTAGAGGCCCGGCAGGAACAAAGAGAAAATAAATAAAAAGATGGTAATCTTAAACTGAACCATACTAATAAATTACTTAAAATGTAAGTGAATTAAACAATTAAAAGCAAAATTTTACAACTTGGATAAATAAGCAACACACAACCATACACTTTCTACAAGAGACACACTTTAAATATAAAGGTTAAAAGTAAAAGATGAGTAGGCATAGAGGAAACTTTCCTCAACATAATAAAGGCCATATATGACAACCCCACAGCTGACATCGTCCTCAATGGTGAAAAACTGAAACCATTTCCACTAAGATCAGGAACAAGACAAGGCTGCCCACTCTCACCACTCTTATTCAACCTAGTTTTGGAAGTTTTAGCCACAGCAATCAGAGAAGAAAGGAAATAAAAGGAATCCAAATTGGAAAAGAAGAAGTAAAGCTGTCACTGTTTGCAGATGACATGATACTATACATAGAGAATCCTAAAGATGCTACCAGAAAACTACTAGAGCTAATCAATGAATTTGGTAAAGTAGCAGGATACAAAATTAATGCACAGAAATCTCTGGCATTCCTGTACACTAATGATGAAAAATCTGAAAGTGAAATCAAGAAAACACTCCCATTTACCATTGCAACAAAAAGAATAAAATATCTAGGACTAAACCTACCTAAGGAGACAAAAGACCTGTGTGCAGAAAATTATAAGACATTGATGAAAGAAATTAAAGATGATACAAATAGATGGAGAGATATTCCATGCTTCTGGATTGGAAGAATCAATATTGTGAAAATGACTCTACTACCCAAAGCAATCTACAGATTCAATGCAATCCCTATCAAACTACATCTGGCATTTTTCACAGAACGAGAACAAAAAATTTCAAAATTTGTTTGGAAAAACAAAAGACCCCGAATAGCCAAAGCAATCTTGAGAACGAAAAACGGAGCTGGAGGAATCAGGCTCCCTGACTTCAGACTATACTACAAAGCTACAGTAATCAAGACAGTGTGGTACTGGCACAAAAACAGAAAGATCGATCAATGGAACAGGATAGAAAGCCCAGAAATAAACCCACGCACATATGGTCAACTTATCTTTGATAAAGGAGGCAGGAATGTACAGTGGAGAAAGGACAGCCTCTTCAATAAGTGGTGCTGGGAAAACTGGACAGGGACATGTAAAAGCATGAGATTAGATCATTCCCTGACACCATACACAAAAATAAGCTCAAAATGGATTAAAGACCTAAATGTAAGGCCAGAAACTATCAAACTCTTAGAGGAAAACATAGGCAGAACACTCTATGACATAAATCACAGCAAGATCCTTTTGGACCCACCTCCTAGAGAAATGGAAATAAAAACAAAGATAAACAAATGGGACCTAATGAAACTTCAAAGCTTTTGCACAGCAAAGGAAACCATAAACAAGACCAAAAGACAACCCTCAGAATGGGAGAAAATATTTGCAAATGAAGCAACTGACAAAGGATTAATATCCAAAATTTATAAGCAGCTCATGCAGCTCAATAGCAAAAAAACAAACAACCCAATCCAAAAATGGGCAGAAGACTTAAATAGGCATTTCTCCAAAGAAGACATACAGACTGCCAACAAACACATGAAAGAATTCTCAACATCATTAATCATTAGAGAAATGCAAATCAAAACTACAATGAGATATCATCTCACACTAGTCAGAATGGCCATCATCAAAAAATCTAGAAACAATAAATGCTGGAGAGGGTGTGGAGAAAAGGGAACACTCTTGCACTGTTGGTGGGAATGTGAATTGGTACAGCCACTATGGAGAACGGTATGGAGGTTCCTTAAAAAACTACAAATAGTACTACCATATGACCCAGCAATCCCACTACTAGGCATATACCCTGAGAAAACCATAATTCAAAAAGAGACATGTACCAAAATGTTCATTGCAGCTCTATTCACAATAGCCTGGAGATGGAAACAACCTAAGTGTCCATCATCGGATGAATGGATAAAGAAGATGTGGCACATATATACAATGGAATATTACTCAGCCATAAAAAGAAACGAAACTGAGCTATTTGTAATGAGTTGGATAGACCTAGAGTCTGTCATACAGAGTGAAGTAAGTCAGAAAGAGAAAGACAAATACCGTATGCTAACACATATATATGGAATTTGAGAAAAAAAAATGTCATGAAGAACCTAGGGGTAAAACAGGAATAAAGACACAGACCTACTTGAGAATGGACTTGAGGATATGGGGAGGGGGAAGGGTAAGCTGTGACAAAGCAAGAGAGAGGCATGGACATATATACAGTACCAAAGGTACTAAGGTAGATAGATAGTGGGAAGCAGCCGCATAGCACAGGGAGATCAGCTCACAGGGAGATCAGCTCGGTGCTTGGTGACCGCCTGGAGGGGTGGGATAGGGAGGGTGGGAGGGAGGGAGACGCAAGAGGGAAGGGATGTGGGAACAGATATATATGTATGACTGATTCACTTTGTTATAAAGCAGAAACTAATAAAAAAAAAGGTAAAAGGATGGAAAAATAAACAATTTAAACGCAAAGATAAGAAAACTGGTAGCTATATTAATATAAGACAATGCATAGGTCATGAAATAGTAGTATGAATGATAGAGAAGAACATTTTGTAGTGTTAAAAAGGGCAGGCAATTCATCAGTAAGACAAAGCTTTGAAATACTTATAGCAGAAACTAACTGCATTAAAGGAATAAAGAGAGAAATCAGCAATCATGATTGAAGATTTAAACATTCTTCTTTCTATAGCTGATAGAACAAGCAGACAAAAACAAAAACAACAACAAAGGGACTTCCCTGGTGGTGCAGTGGTTAAGAATTCGCCTGCCAGTGCAGGGGACACAGGTTTGAGTGCTGGTCCGGGAAGATCCCACATGCCGCAGAGCAACTAAGCCCATGCGCCACAACTACTGAGCCTGTGCTCTAGAGCCTGTGAACCACAACTACTGAGCCTGCGTGCCGCAGCTACTGAAGCCCGTGCACCTAGAGCCCGTGCTCTGCAACAAGAGAAGCCACTGCAATGAGAAGCCCACGCACCACGATGAAGAGTGGCCCCTGCACGCAGCAACAAAGACCCAACGCAGCCTAAAATAAATAAATAAATTTAAAATATGTACAGCTTTAAAACAAACAAAAAACCAAACCTAGCAACAACAAAAACAATAAAAATATAATTTTTTTACAACACTATCAACCAACTTGACCTAATTGACATTTACAGAACACTACTCCCAACAACGGTAGAATTTAAATTCTTTAAGTGCACATTCACCAAAATAGATGATATGCTAGAATATAAAATGTCTCAATAAACTTCAAAAGATTTAAACCCTACAGAGCATTTTTTTACTACAATGAAATAAGCTATGTAGAAAATCCCCCTTATACCTATAAATTAACACACTTCTAAGCAACCCATTGGTCATAGAAGAAATCACAAGAGAAATTTAAAAAATTTTTAATGGAATGTTAATAAAAACATGACACAAAATTTGTTTGAGGTGGCTAACACATGCTTAGGGAAAAAATTGTACCTTTAAAGCAGAGACAATAAATAAAATTAACAAAGCCAAAAGTTAGTTGATAAGCCCTTAGTAATAGTAAGCAAGAAAAAGAATAAACATGAATTACATATAGAAACAAAAGAGGGGACATCATTCAATTCCTGAAACCACTAAAAGGATAAGGGAATATTGTGAACAAACTCATGCCAGTAAATGTACAAACTAGCTGAATCATATAATTTTCTTCAAACAATTTACCAAAATGGATTTGAGAAGAAACAAAAAATCTGATAGCCCTATCTCTATTAAAGACACTGAATTCCTAATCAAAACGTTCCCCGTAAAGAAAACTCCAAGTCCAGGTGGATTCACTGGTGAATTCTGTCAAGTATTTAAGGAAGCATTAATAGCAATTTTACAAAAACTCTTTTAGAGAATAGAGATGGAGGGAAAACCTCACACCACATTTTGAGGTATTACCTTGATACCAAAATCAGATAAAAACACAAGAAAACCAAATCACCAATGTTCCCCATGAAGAAAAACAACCCCCCCCCAAAAAAAACCCTTAAAGTGTTAGCAATTCAAATCCGGAAGTACACAGAAAGCATAATACATCATGACCAAGGAGGGTATACACCAAGAATTCAAGACTGGTTTAACATCTGAAAATCAATGTAATTCACCACAGCAACAGAAAAAAAAAAAGAGGAAAACCATATGATCATTTTAATAGATACAGAAAATGCATTTGACCAAAATTTATCATTCATTCATGATAAAAAAAACCCTTCAGTACACTTGGAATAGAAGGGAACCTCTTAATTTTGGTAATGGGCATTTATAAAAAACAAACAAGCTAACATATTAGTGGTGAATGACTGAATGTTTTACCCCTAAGATCAGGAATAAGAAAAAGGATGTCACCTCTCGTTTAATATTGAAATTAAACTTCTATTCAATATGCTACCAGAAGTCCTAGCTAGTGTAATAAGGGAAGAAAATGTCACAAATTATAAAGGATGAAAAGAAACAAGTAAAACTACCTGCAAGTAACATGATAGTCTATGCAGAAATTCCTAAGGAATCTACAAAAAACTACTAGATTTAATAACTGAATTTAGCAAGAGAGTAGCATACAATCAATATACAAAAGCCAATTGTATTTCAATATATTAGCAACAAGTAATTGGAAATGAAAAATTTTAAAACACCAATTTCAATATTGTTAAAGAACATTATCATAAAATATTTTAGAATAAACTTCACAAAAATTGCCCAAGACCACTATAAGAGTACTGAAATTAAAGATCTAAATAAATGGGAAATAAAACATGTTCATGGATAGCAACAGTCAATATCGTTAAGATCATTCTCCCCAAATTGATATCTAGATTCAATGCAATTCCAATCAAAATTATAGCAGACTTTTGTGTAGAAATTGATAATTCGATTCTAAAAACTTGTAAAGAAATGCAATGACTTTAAAGGGTCAAAACAATTTTGAAAAAGAACAAAATTGTCCAATTTCAAAATCTGCTTAAAAAGCTAAATTAAAAAAAAAAACATTATTAGTACTGAATGAATAGATCAATAGAATAGAATAGAGAGTAGAGAAACAGAACCATACATATATGTTCAACTGACTTTTTACAAAAATGCCAAAAGTAATATAATGGGCAAAGTACTCTTTTCAATAAATAGTGCTTTAACATACGGTTAAAAACATGAACCTCAATCCTTACCTAGCACTAAAATTACCCAAAATATATTACAGGTCTAAATATAAAAGCTAAAACTATAAAAGTACTGAAAGAAAAGACAGGTGAAAAATCTAAGTAAACTTGGAGTAGGCACAGAATTGTTAGAACACTAAAATCACTAACCATAAAAGAAAAAGAAATTATAAACTAGATAAAATTTAAAACTTCAGCTTTTCAAAAGACACCATCAATAAGAAGGTATAGTCAAGGAGTTTAGAATGGACATGTACACACTGCTATATTTAAAATGGATAACCAACAAGGACCTACTGTACAGTACAGGGAACTCATCAATGTTATGTGGCAGCCTGGATGGGAGGGGAGTTTGGGGGAGAATGGATACGTGCATATGTATGGTTGAGTCCCTTTGCTGTGCACCTGAAACAATCACACTGTTAATTGGGTATACTCTGAAATAAAATAGAAAGTTAAAAAAAAAAAGAAAAAGAAAATGAGGGACTTCCCTGGTGGCCCAGTGGTTAAGACTCCACACTTCCAATGCTGGGGGCGCAGGTATGATCCTTGGTCGGGGAACTAAGATCCCACATGCCGCATGGTGCAGCAAAAAAACAAAAAAGAAAAAAAGAAGATGAACAAGCAAGCAAAAGGAGTGGAAGAAAATACCTGCAATATATGTATGTAGACGAGTGCCAGGAAACTGGACATATATAAAGAATTTTTACTTTTCAGTAACAGGCCAAATCACCTAGACCTAGTTTTAAAAATCTACAAAAGCCTTAAACTGAAATTTTACCAAAAATAAGTAAGAATAGCCAATAAGCACAAGAAAAGATGCCCATTATTATGCATCAGGGAAATGAAAATTAAAATCATGAGATACCTCTTCAAACATATTAGAACGGCTAAAATTAAAGACTACCACCCAAATTAGTGAGGACATTAATGGGAACTCTCATACATTGCTGGAGGGAACGCAAAATGGTACCCCAGGGTAAACATACACTTATGACACAGACAAGGAATTCCAATTCTAAGTATTTACCCAAGGAAATGAAAACATATTCACATAACAACTTGTCTACAAATATTTATAACTGTTTTATTCATAACAACCCCAAACTGAAATCAATAGTAACTTCCATCAACAGGTGAATATTGTATACAGATCTTAAATCTTAAATCCTTTGTCATTATATATTGTACTCGAAATGTGATTAATACTTTTCTCCAAGAACCAAAAGAAATCAGCTCCCAGAATTGACAGTTATATCTTACAGACTGCCAGTTAATAAAGAGAACTGATGGACTCATATTTTACTCTCCCTTGACCCCTTTCAAAAGTGTGCTCTCAGTATTCTTTAAAAATAGCTCTTAGAGCTTGCTACTCTTTGGCTGAACAGTACATCCACACTACAAAATATTGCACAATGTTGTAACATTTCTCCAAGATCAGTTTGTCTCCTCACTTCATGTACCAATATGTACCTAAAGAAAATGTTTTCTAAGCTCTTCCCCCTTTCCTGAACATTACTGCATACTAGAAAATGAAAGTCAGGACTGAGGTAGTAAACCAACTTTAGCTTGTGGTCACTCACCCTCATTCCTTCCAACTGGGAGCCTTACAAAAGTTTAAACCAATGTTCTCAATGGAGGCTTGGTGGCCAGTGTAATTGTGTCTAAGCATTTACAAATTATATGTTTGTTGCTATAAGTTACCTTTGTTTCTTCTTTAAAACAGGCAAGGGCCTCCCTGGTGGCGCAGTGGTTGAGAGTCCGCCTGCTGATGCAGGGGATACGGGTTCGTGCCCCGGTCTGGGAGGATCCCATATGCCGCGGAGCGGCTGGGCCCGTGAGCCATGGCCGCTGAGCCTGTGCGTCCGGAGCCTGTGCTCCGCAACGGGAGAGGCCACAACAGTGAGAGGCCAGCGTACAGCAAAAAAAAAAAAAAAAAAAAAAAAAAAAACCAGGCAAACCATTATGTTGATTTTGTAAAAAATACGTGTTAGAAAAAGACTTGCTTTCTATAAAGTTCATTTAGGATATAACAAAGGGAGCAGCAAAAAGTACTTAATAGAAAGGGAAACTAGGTCTGATACTGTGGAGAACATTACACCTTGAATTTTTAATTTTCTAAAGAATCCTCTTTGATCAACTGTACTTTGGAATATAATACAGCTTGAGCTAAAAAAACCTCAACCCCCCCCCCAAAAAAAACTAGGGTTTATGATTATACTCTAGAACTCTACAACTATGACATATTGGGCTCTCTGGGGTGAGAGGCCTAGAAATCTAGATTCTCAACAAGCATACCAGGTGATTCTAGTAGAGCTAAAATTTGAAAACCCCTATCTAAATCTAGAAGAGTATAATTGCAACACATGTGGCTTCAACAAAACTTGTTTTGTTTGGCCTACAGAACGGGGGTGGGGTATGGGGGGTGGGGGGTGTGTGTGGGGTGTGTGTGTGTGTGTGTGTGTGTTTAATTACTTGCCAATATCTAATACTAGAGAAACCTTACATAAAATCCAGACTTCAGACTTCTCGTTAAAAAATAAATAAATAAAAGATCCTCCAACCCTGGCCCTGCGCTATCACAGGACCATCTGCTGGAGCTGCGTACAGTTTGCTCCCCTTTCCTTTCACTCCCCACCATTCCCTATTATTTTACCCCAGGCTCTTAGTTCTCCATCTCAATTACTTGCTTAGCTCCTGAAGGTACTGTAGTTTGACCTATGATGCCTGTACCCACAAGTTCATTAGGAGAATGAAGAACAGAGATAATCAAATGAACCCTATTTATTTACAGTTGATCCTTAAACAAGTTTGGGGTTAGGAGTGCTGACGCTTCCGCAGCTGAAATTTCGAATATAACTTACAGTCGGCCCTCCCTATCACCAGTTCCGCATCCTCAGATTCAACCCACTGCAAATCTTGTACTACTCTAGTATTTGCTATTGAAAAAATATCTGTGTATAAGTGCACCCTTGCAGTTCAAACTGTGTTGTTCAAGGGTCAAGTGTAGTTCTGAAATATATTGCCTAAACTTTTGTTACAGCTAGTATTAAAATAAGTTTGCAAGGAGAGAGGAAGGGAGAAAATATTCAAGTTATTAAGACTCAGGATAGTATTTTTAATTTATTGAAGATAGCCCTAACTATTTTTTAGAGATGTGGAAGTATCATTTAACAAAGGCTTCTTCTTTCTTAGTATAAAAACAAAAACATTATCTTCCAATTTAAATGCTTTCCTGAACACTTGCTTACAATACAAACACAAAGATAAAAAATATTTGGAGACTGGAACATTTTGAGAACTCTATATAATTGCAAACTTGCCTCAGAGTTGAGGATCAGAGCTTTTTTACCCACGTTCTCATTCATTCAGATCTAAATGTCATGACGTGGCACACAATACATCTTAATTCTAGAATTATGCAAAATTTAGTTCCTAATTGGCTACTGGTCCATTTAATCATTTAAAATATAAATAAAAGAAACCCTTAAACGTGTCTAAAAATTAAGAACTAAAATTTAAGTTTCACCTGTACTAACTTTCCAACAGGTGGGCCATGTCAGAGCAAATCAGCGTGAAGATTTTACCCAACTTGTAAGCTAACAAAGTAGCTTACCACGGATGCTGGTTGAAGACAGGAGACTTGCGGGTCAGATACAAAGGGCAGTTTGTTACTTCCAGTAATAATATAAGCCAAAGTGTCAACATTTTTGCACTGGTTTCCAGAGGCCCAGTTCCCACCTGGCAAGGTGAAGAGGGGCAGTTGATGCTTGCACAGGCAATGGGTTGTGTTGCACAAGAGGAAACCTAAGCCTAGGGAACCCTCATCTTTTATGACGGGCAATAAGCATGCCTGCCTTTCACTCCAGAAGGAGACATCTATCTTTATTATACTGCACCACATGCATGGCTATTCTTTGCTCTGGTGGAAGACACTATCTCTACCTTCCAAGGCTCTTCCTTATATAAACATCCTTTAAAAACAGAAACAAAGGGCAGTCAGCACCTCCCCTGGTAAGACCTGCAGAAACAGAGAAACCCACGGAAAACCGTCTCTGTCAACTAGACACTGTTCCTAACATATAATTAAATCAAGAATCTAACACTACAACCTATTTAAAAGCATCAATTTCATATGTTCTTTGACCTAGCTCAACTGTTTAATCTGCATTTTATCTCTAATTAAATCAACCAGTCCCTTTAAAAAAGGCAGTATATATTAAAAACGAATTACTTCCACTTACTTTGTATTTTTTAAACGGAGGTGCTCAAATATTTGCAATATAAACATTTAAAACCTCAATTATTCTACTAGAAACAATTTACTGTGCTTACTTCAAGTGTTTCAAACCTGTTAACGTTAGCAATGGGAACTACCTGTCAAAAGTCTCATTATACAGTAACAAACACCACAAAGAGAACAGTAACTTCAACATTTCCAGCTGCTGTCCACAAAATACAAGAAAATGCGGCACCCCAAATCACTTTGTTCTGTTTCTCTTTACCATTTACAGTCTCAAAATAAAATCTCCGAAAGAGAAGGACAACAAAACACCGTCTCTTAGTTCCTTTGTCCCCATCGGAGAGGAGAGAACTGGGGGCTCATTAAGGTAAATAACCCAAAACATGCAAGACGAAAAATAGACGGCATCCAATCTGTAATCAATCATCAAAGAAAGTCACCATCACTTCATCTTTATCCCTCCCTTCCCCTCTCCAGCTCAAATAACATGGGTACATACAAGATGATTAGGATCATATGGACCTGGACAAAGCTTTGGGGAGGCAGAGGGCAGCGGTTAACTAGATGCAGTCGTCAAAGGACCCGAGATACAGACTACAGCAGACTCCGACAGAGGTTTTCAAAAGTGCGGGTCGCATGGGCCACGCACCCGGGGGGAGAATGCTGGGGAGCAGCAGCAGTAGCGCAGCCAAGTCTACAGCGCCGGTGGAAGTTGCTCGCGGGGCGCGCGGTACGCCGCACAACGCGCGGGCCCTCCATGTCACCGCCGGCAGCACAGACCCTCCTCGCCCCTCCCCCGCCGCGCACCCCGGGCGGCGGCGACATGACAGCGGGTCGCTGCGCCGCTCCAGGGCGCCGGCCTGCCCGGGCTCCCCACCCCCTACCGCGCCCGCACCCTCCTCTCACCTTGGGTAGCGAACGGCGAGGAGCCGCTGACCGGCGAGCCGGGGGCGGGGACGGGCGGCGGGGTCTCGGCCGAGCCCAGCATGGGGGCGGGCAGCATGAGGTAGCGCTGGGGCGCGGGCAGGCAGCGCTGGCAGAAGGAGTGCAGGCAGGGCAGCAGCTTGGGCGCCCGGCTCTGGATGTTCTGGTGGCACACGGCGCAAGTGTCCAACAGGTTGAGCCGGGCCGCCTCGCCTCCGCGCTCCGAGTCGGGGCCCTGCCGACTCTCGGCCTCGTTCTCCCCGCTCGGCTGAACCGAGGGCCCCCCGGCGGCCGCCGCCGAAGCCGCCGCGGCCGCCGTCGCCGCCTTCTCTACAGCCACCTCCATTGTCCTGCCCCCGCCGCCGCTGCCGGGAAAGGAGGAGCGGGTTCTTTGCCCGCCGCCACCCCCGACGACTTCCTTCTCCTCCTTCTCCTCCCAGGCCGCCCGAGTGACTCGTAGGAGAGGGAGGGAGGCCCGGGCCAAGGAAGCTTCCTCAGGCCCCGGGGATCCGCCTCCTGGGTGGCGCGGCCGGAAGAAGGGGATCTGTCAGTGGGGACTGCTCTTCGCACCGGAGAGGCTGCGCCCCGTCCGCTTCGCCAACCGCCTTTCTCTCGGGCCCCCGGACCCACCTCAGGCCCCGCCCCCTCCCTCCCTCCCTCTCCCAGCAACCGAGGCGACTGCAAGGAGTGCGCCGCCCAATAGCCGCCGCGCCTGGTCGGGGGGCGGGGCGTGCGGAAGCCCGCGAGGCTCGGACGGCCGCTGTGGGAGGCTGGGAGGTGGGAGGTAGCTTGCCCAGCCCCGCCCACCGAGCTCCTGGAACCGCGGCCTCTGATTGGGCCTTTGTGTGTGTTTGGCTCCTCTAAAAAGATTAAGGGTTCATTTGTTAACGATCGACCACCTAATTCGGTCCGCCTGTGTTAGCTCCTCCTATGGGGCGGGGTTTCACTGTGTCTACCCGACACTGTAAATTAAGCAACTGCTACGAAAAACTCATTTTACTACTGCAGACAGGGGTCCTGTAGGAGGAATAAATATGGTGGGAGGGTAGAAGGATGACGAAGTGGAGAGAGTAAAAAGCAAAGGAAAGAATTATAAAAAACGGGAGAATGTTGTGTAGAAAAGATGTTGTGGAGGAGGCATGGATTTTGCCACCTGAATTTACTCATCTCTGATGAATTGCGAGCATGAAGAGTAAGAGGGGAGGTTCTCTTGCAAGTCGGGAATTTTTAAAGGGTTTCCCCAATGAAAAAGGGGAAATTAATTTTTAAAGTCAGTGATTTGCTTTTTAAGTGAATAAAAATGGTTCATTTTCCAAGGAGTTAATATATAAAGATTGTTTGAAAGTGTTTTATTGCATAAACATGGCATCATTACAAGAAATAGAAATAAATGTCAATACTGATAGCCAAATAATTCTAAAATATTCTTTTTCATCCCCCCCAACCCCACCCCACACTTATATCAGAAGTTACACATATTTTCACTCTAAAAATGGCCAAAGGGCAAACTCTAGGCATCCTAGCTCTCCCTCAAGACCTTACCTTTCCCAAATTATTCCTCTCCTAGCAGCCTCTTTCCCAAACAGATCCTTAAATCCAATTTCCATAGGCCTCCAGAGTGAAGTTTTCCTTCTTAATGACATTCAAGGGCTATTTATTTTGTATAGTAGTAGTTTCTTAAACCTTAGTTTGCGTAAGAATCACCTGGCAAATTTACTTAGACATTGATCCTTGGACCCCTCCCTATATTCAATTTTAGCAGCATCTCCTGATTGTGATGTGGATGGTCCAGGAAAAGCTTTAGAGCAACAATTTTTTTAAATTAATTAATTAATTAATTTTTGGCTGTGTTGGGTCTTGGTTTCTGTGCGAGGGCTTTCTCTAGTTGTGGCAAGCAGGGGCCACTCTTCATCGCGGTGCGCGGGTCTCTCACTATCCGGCTTCTCTTGTTGCGGAGCACAGGCTCCAGACGCGCAGGCTCAGTAGCTGTGGCTCACAGGCTTAGTTGCTCCGCGGCATGTGGGATCTTCCCGGACCAGAGCTCGAACCCGAGTCCCCTGCATTGGCAGACAGATTCTCAACCACTGCGCCACCAGGGAAGCCCAGAGCAAGAAGTTTCTTATCCCACCTGTTATCCCTCCAAATTTCATCCCCATACACCTCTCAAGCTGAAGCTCTCACTACTTTATGCTCCAGCAATTTTAACTCTTCCCTGCTTTGCACAAGCTTTTCCCTTTGTTTTGAAATGCCCTTCCCTCTGTACCCTATGTTTTTGTAGCTGTACCTTGAAAATCTTCATATAGTAGGAAAGCAAATTCTGTATTAAAAGTAATGCTTTTAATATGCTAATAACTCATTGTAGAGATGGTATACAGGATTCAAGCAGACTGAAAGACAAGTGCCTTGTATTCCTTCAGATGATGGCAGTGGAGAAGAAAAGAATAAAAGGTAAATTGGGGAGGCTTGTTTGGAGAGAATTCCATGCAATTTAATACAACCCATAGTTCAGTTTCTCAAATCATCATGGATAATCAGTTTTAGAGAAAACTATTTTCCATATTCTTAGACTTCCTAGTCTCATGTACTTAAAACAATCATGTTTTACTTTGTTCAAATATATACTGCTTCGGGCCTCCCTGGTGGCGCAGTGGTTGAGAGTCCGCCTGCCGATGCAGGGGATACGGGTTCGTGCCCCGGTCTGGGAGGATCCCATATGCCGCGGAGCGGCTGGGCCCGTGAGCCATGGCCGCTGGGCCTGCGCATCCGGAGCCTGTGCTCCGCAACGGGAGAGGCCACAACAGTGAGAGGCCCGCATACCGCAAAAAGAAAAAAAAAAAATATATATATATATATATATATATATATACGGCTTCTGGGGTTTTTTAAGTCCAGAAAATGAATTTATTGTTTTAGGTTTTTTTAATCACAATTATCTTATCTCTATATTGTCCTCCCAAATGTATTGCAAAAATATTTCACAGAGATCCACACTCTTATTCTTCCTTAATTACACCTCTCTCTATTGCCCTCTCTTTTTCTATAATTTCTTTGGCTCCCCACTGCATCCAAGGCTCTCCACAATTTCATCCCTGCCTGATAGCCTCATTCGATCTTCCTGCCTGATCCTTACTGCTTTCCCATACCCATTCTAAACTTCAGCCTAATTGGATGGCTTGTCATTTTCTAAACTTCACCAGCACCACTTCTATCACCACTTCTGAGAGAGGAGATACAGGTTGCCTGTGCTGGAAGAGAAGGGAGTCTGCAAGGACAGCAAGAGCATTAGATGAGGTGAGGATTTCTCACACCCACCCCTTAAAAGGTGGATGGAAATTCTTGAACTTCCAAGGAAGTTTAACAAAATTATTTTTGAGTAGAACTCTCAGAGGTTGTGACACAGGTCTGGACAAGAAGAGTCTGAGATTACCCCTTTGCTCAATCTCCTATAGCTTTAAAGGAACAAAGTAAAGATTGCTGTCCCTTCAGTAGTAGTCCAAAGGCTTGGATGACTTGAGGCTTCATTGTTAGGACAAGGAGGATGCAGTGTGCAGGGACCAAAGACTGTCCTGCATTACCTCAGCGGCTTCCGGAGAGATGTCAGCTGTCGAGAACCAATGGAGTCAAGGCACATTCTATGTATGCCACTGTAAACCAAGGATGCCCAAGGACCCAGTGTCTCTCCCACATACGCCATGGCCCTATTACGGCCTCGGATCTTCAAATTGGCCCTAGATAGAAGGGAGAATGAATATTGTATTGACTGACTTAAAATCTGAAATGATGACCAAAACCAAAATAGAAACAAAACCTAAAGTAACTGAGAATATGACTAGATTAAGTTTTCTGCTATCAGAAAAATGTTAAATTCTGTTATTTTAAAAAAAATCTTGGGGCTTCCCTGGTGGCGCAGTGGTTGAGAGTCCGCCTGCCGATGCAGGGGATGCGGGTTCGTGCCCCGGTCCGGGAAGATCCCACATGCCGTGGAGCGGCTGGGCCCGTGAGCCATGGCTGCTGAGCCTGCACGTCCGGAGCCTGTACTCCGCAATGGGAGAGGCCACAACAGTGAGAGGCCCACGTACCGCAAAAAAAAAAATCTTTATAGGGAATTCCCTGGTGGTCCAGTGGTTAGGACTCTGCACTCTCACTGCCGAGGGCTGGGTTCGATCCCTGGTTGGAGAACTAAGATTCCACAAGCCACAAGGTGAGGCCAAAATAAAATAAATAAATAAATAAATAAATAATTTTTTAATTGAAAAAGTTTATAGTCTGCATACTACTTGGTGATGCAGTAAAGGGTTAACTCAGTGAGGGTGGGTTACACAATCATCCTACATATTCCAGAGAAAGAACTGGCCCTTGAATACCTCCTGGGAGATGATCTCTGAACTGTTATCTTACCTAATAAGAGTATGTTTGTAAGCTTGAAGTTTTGGGCCACACTCTATCAGTTTGATCTGATACTTTATACTAACAAGGCTAACACCAGTTTTTGCATACCTGAGGCCCTGGGCCATGCTGTGTCAGTTTGACCTCTGAGGGGCTGGAGACTAAGTAGTTAAGATAATTCACACAGGTGCTGCGTGACTTCACGACTTACCCCCAATTAAAATCCTGGATATCAGGGCTTGAGTGAATTTCCCTGGTTAGCAACATTTTGCACCGGTTATTATGTAGTTGATTGGAGAATTAAGGCTACTTGTGGGATGCCACTGGGAGAGGACAATTGGAATCTTGCTCCTGGTTTCTCCTGGACTTTGCCTATGCACCTTTCCCCTTTGCTGATTCTAAGCTGTATCCTTTTGCTGTAATAAACTGCAACTGGGAGTATAGAAACTTTCTGAATCTTGAAAGTCCATCCAGCAAATCACTGAAACTGAGGGTGATCTTGGGGACACCCAACACAAAAGGCATGTTATTTCTCCTACTAGATTATAATTCCTTGAGGCTAAGAACCATTTCTTCTCTTCTGTATTCCCTTAATATCTCACATATTTCATGGAGGCCAAAAATCTAGAGCTTGCTTCCCCTTGCTTTAGTCCTCTCATTCTCTGCTCCTTTCCAACTATTTGCCTTGATTATGGTTCCTTTCCTCAAATTTTTCGCCCTTGTGAGCCACCTGCAAAAGAGTAAGTAAGGTCCATGACAGATATTTGCAGGTGATTTTCCATTTCCCTGAACACCTCCCCTCCCCAATGTTTTTTTTCTTCCAGGTAAATCATGTTTTCAGAATGTTACCTGCAGAAGAAAAGAAGTTGGGTACGGGCTAGAGAGTAATAGGAGAAGGGGTATATTCATCCCCTTGTTTGAAGAACATGTGAAACACAGAGGGCTGTAAACTGAATATTCACTCATGAGGCTCTAGTCAACTTACTACCTTTCTGAATAGTTGGAGTGAATCAGCTTAAGGACTGGAAACAGGGACTTCACTGGTAGTCCAGCTAAGACTCTGTGCTCCCAATGCAGGGGGCCCGGGTTCGATCCCTGGTCAGGGAACTAGATCCCACATGCTGCAACTAAGAGTTTGCATGCTGCAGTGAAGATCCTGTGTGCTGCAACTAAGACCCAGCACAGCCAAATAAATAAATATATACATATTTTTTTTTAAAAAAGAAGAACTGGAAACAATACCTGAGCAAACTGTTCTGGGACTATCTGGGGGCAGAGAGAAGCTCCACATTTTAATAGTCTGCCTGCTCTCTGAAGGCACTTTTTTTTTTTTAACTGAAGTATAGTTGACTTACAATGTGGTGTCTCAGCTGTACAGCAAAGTAATTCAGATATATATATATATACATACACAGACATATGTGTATATATATGTATATTCTTTTTCAGATTCTTTTCCATTATGTTATTACAAGATATTGAATATAGTTTCCTGTGCTATACAGTAGGCTGTTGTTGGTTATCTATTTTATATATAGTAGTAAGTATCTGTTAATCCCAAACACCTAATTTATCCCTGCCCCCCACTCCCCCTTTCCCCTTTGGTAACCATAAGTTTGTTTTCTATGTCTGTGAGTCTATTTCTGTTTTGTAAATAAGTTCATCTGTACCTTTTTTTTTTTTTTTTTTTTTGCGGTACGCGGGCCTCTCACTGTTGTGGCCTCTCCCATTGTGGAGCACAGGCTCCGGACACGCAGGCTTAGCGGCCATGGCTCACAGGCCCAGCCGCTCCACGGCACGTGGGATCCTCCCGGACCGGGGCACGAACCCGTGTCCCCTGCATCGGCAGGTGGACTCTCAACCACTCCACCACCAGGGAAGCCCTGTATCATTTTTTTTAGATTCCACATATAAATGACGTCATATATGCCCAGGGGTGGGGTTGCTGGATCATATGATAATAAATAAATAAATAAATATTTAGTTTTTTAAGGAGCCTCCATACTGTTCTCCATAGTGGCTGCACCAATTTACATTCCCACCGACAGTGTAGGAGGGTTCCCTTTTCACCACATCCTCTCCAGCATTTATTATTTATAGACTCTTTGATGATGGCCATTCTGACCAGTGTGAGGTGATTCCTCATTGTGGTTTTGATTTGCATTTCTCTGATAATTAGCAATGTTGAGTATCTTTTCATGTGTCTGTTGGCCATCTGTATGTCTTCTTGGGAGAAATGTCTATTTAGGTTTTCTGCCCATTTTTTGATTGGGTTTGTTTTTTGGACGTTGAGCTGTATGAGCTGTTTGCGTATTTTGGAAATTAATCCCTTGTCAGTTGCATTGTTTGTAATATTTTCTCCCACTCCATAGGTTGTCTTTTCATTTTGTTTATGGCTTCCTTTGCTGTGCAAAAGCTTTTAAGTTTAGTTAGGTCCCATCTGTTTATTTTTGCTTTTATTTTCATTACTCTAGGAGATGGATCCAAAAAATATTGCTGCAATTTATGTCAAAGAGCGTTCTGCCTATGTTTTCCTCCAGGAGTTTTATAGTTTTATAGTATCTGGTCTTACATTTAGGTCTTTAATCCATTTTGAGTTTATTTTGTATATGGAGTTAGAGAATGTTCTAATTTCATGTTTTACATGTAGGTGTCCAGTTTTCTCAGCACCACTTATTGAAGAGACTGTCTTTTCTCCATGGTATATTTCTGCCTCCTTTGTCGTAGATTAGTTGACCATAAGTGCATGGTTTTATTTCTGTTCTATTGATCTATGTGTCTGTTTTTCTGTATTGGGTTTTATTATGAGGTTAGGGATTGCAGAGGGGGAAAAGAAGAAAAAAGCAATGAAAAACTGTAGGTCAATAAGAGGACCAAGAAAAAGAAAAAGAAAAGAGGGTGAGAACAAGGAAGATAATAAAGGAACAAATGAAGGAAAACAAACAGAATAAAGGGAAAAAGCAACAACTGTCACAGGTAACATAAGAAGAGAAGAAAAGGAAAAGTGTAGTAACTAGGAGCTATAAAGAGAATGAGGAGATCTGTGACCCTCTGTGAAGAAGGGGCAAATAGTGAAAGATGAGTGATTGGACCAAAGCAGGAGATGGAAAGGACTCTGAAGATGATGACATGGTTTATTCTTTTTTTGTCAAGCTCTTTTTTTTTTTTTGCAGTACGCGGGCCTCTCACTGTTGTGGCCTCTCCCATTGTGGAGCACAGGCTCTGGATGCGCAGGCTCAGCAGCCATGGCTCACGGGCCCAGCCGCTCCGCGGCACGTGGGATCTTCTCGGATCAGGGAACGAACCCATGTGCCCTGCGGACTCTCAACCACTGCGCCACCAGGGAGGCCCTGGTTTATTCTTAAGAAAAAATTTCTAAAACATTTATCCTGGCACAACTCAACATAAAGCACAGCAGTAGCACAGGAAATTTCTACTTTTCAAGAAATATTTCACTTGATAGTATAATTCATTGTACAGATTTCTACTTCTGAAAAGTGTCATTCTTTTGGGTTATTAAAAAAAATTTAACTCTATTTATTTGAAACAAATCTTAATTTGTTACATAGCTTTTGTTTGCTTTTATGGTGGTGATATAATTAACCACTATTAGTTATGCCTGCTTTTCTGTTCTACAATTTGTTCTTAATGCAGCCCAAAGATGCCTGTCATTGCCACCTACAGATTTCATTGTTACTGGGGAGCATCTTTTCAGACTCTATCTAGGTAAACATACTCTATACGTACACACCCACACATATGTAATTTTACATAATCGAAATCACAATATACATGATTTTAGTAATTTTTTTAAACGCAATACTATGGACTGATTTGTGTCTCCCTTCAAATTCACACATTGAAGCCTTACACCCAGATGTGACTGTATTTGGAGATAGGGTCTTTAGGAGTAAATTAAGGTTAAATAAGATTATAAGGGTAGAGCCCTAATCTGATCTAATTGGCGGGCTTATAAGAAGAGAGACCAGAGTGCAGTGCATGCCATCCTGCTTTCTCCTTCTCTCTTTCCTGGAGCATATACACCAAGGAAAGGCCATGTGAAGACTTAGCAAAGTGGCCATCTGCAAGCCAGGAAGAGAGCTCTCACTGGAAACTTAATCGGCCAGAACCTTGATCTTGGACTTTCCAGCCTCCTGAACTGTGAGAAATAAATTTTTGTTGTATAAGCCATCCAGTCTATGGTATTTTGTTATAGCAACTCAAGCAGACTAAGAAACCCAACAATACATGTAGACATCTATAGATTTATAAAGCCACTTTTAATGACTGCCTATGATTCCATTATAACAAAATTTATGGGAAAAAACTATACTGACAGACATTTAAACTCATATTAGTTAAGTTATGGGCTAAGCTGGTGTGGAAATTTCTGTGGCTCAAACAATAGCAAGTTTATTTCTCTTTCGTATAACATGTACCACTGCTCTGTGCTCATTCAAGACAGCAGATTCCTTCTAGCTTGTTATTCTGCCATCCCTTAAAATGTTGTCCTTGTCTACATGGCTAGATCTGACTGACAAGCATCATGTTTTCACTTGGGAAAAAAAGAGGAACTGGCAATTTTCATCAGGTGACACAGAAACCGACCATTTACTTCCATTATGTTGTTACAGGGCCACAGGAAACTTCAAGGTCAGCTGGGAAATGTCCTCTTCAGTGGAGTAGTCATGTATCCTAAAACTTAGGGGAGTGGAGATTCTATTACTAAAAGGATAAAAGGATAAAGGAAGGTTGGATGTGGCAGAAATTAGTAATCTGACTTACGATTTTTTGCTGCATTTCATTTATCTCTGTGGCCTTAGATTAAATTTTTGAAGTGGAATTTTTAGATCAAGTGTTGCACAATTAATATCTTTAAACGTATCGCCACACTGCCCTTCAGAAATAATTTCTATTACATTCCTACTGATGTTATATGTGAATACCAATTTCCCTGCATTTTTGCCATTATTCTAGTTAATCTTTGCAATCTGAATGTCTAAAAAAGGTAAGTTATTATTAATTTTATCTTCATTTCTTTGATTAGTGCTGAGACAGAACATATCTTCATATATTTAGGGAGCATTTGTATCTTTTTCATTTGTGATTGCCTGATCATGGCCTTGGCCTATTTTTTCTATGGTATGCTCATCTTTTTTTCTATTGTTTTGAAAGAATCATTGTTTATCTCACACCATATGTTGCAATTTTTTTTTACCATGCGTCATTTGTATTTTAATCTTGTGGATTTTTTTTTCCTTCTAGACAGAATTGTTGACTTTTTATGGTCAAATTTATCATCTTTTTTCTTTATGGCTTTTGATTTTGTGACATGTTCAGAAATGCCTTCCATCTCAAGATTATACAAGTATTCACCTATATTACCTTCTAAGGTATAATTTTAAGAGGTACATATTCATATAGTTAAAAAATAAAAATAAAATAAAGCTACATAGTGAAAAAATCTTGCTATTACACCCAACCTCTTCTGTCTCATTAACCTCATGACCCCCCTCCTCCTCTGGAAAATTCACCGTAAACTCATGAGAGAATGAGAGCAAAAAAGGCAAGTAACATATTAGTGTATTGTAAAAATTGTTTTGACCTCATGGCTCCCTTGAAAGGGCATCAGAGAGCTTTCAGAGTTCTCAGACCACATTTTGAGAACCACTGTGACAGCCCGATACTAGCAGCTAAAAGACTTTTCATAAAAGCTTGCTGAACAGATTAATTTACTAAATAATTACATACTTCTTTAGTAATTTATAATTTTTACAAGCTTTTCCAAGTGACTGTTTCATAGTATTATTTATTTTTAAATTAAGCAATTATGGAAGTCTGGAATAAAGGGTAATGTCTCCCATGTATAAGAAACCCAGCACTAACGTGACTCCTCATGGTAACAGAGGTAGCAATTTGTTGTATATACTTCTACACCCTTTTTCTACAAATGTGTATTCATATACAGATGTGTATTTGGGGCTTCAGGTTTGTCCTCCCCTGCACCCAAGCACACATATATAGGACTGTGCTGTAGAGATGTTTTTTCTGTAACTTGCTCTTTTTACTTTACAGCCTGAAGATCTTTTCATATTTTTACATATGAATGTACTTCATTCTTTTTAACAACCACATAATATAGTAACAACTCCGTGACATGAACATTTTATTAGTTGGGGGGAGGAGAGGAGGGAAAACCAAATTCATTCTTGTTTCCATGTGGATTACCAGTGGTACTAATCATGTTCATTAAATGATTCATCCATTTCCTCCTCATTTGATATGCCACCTGTAGCTTAGATCAGATTTCCACATATGCATGGGTGTGCTTCAGATACCGTTTTGTTGATTGTTCCTGAATACTATTTTTGAAATTATTTATTTATTTATTTATTTTCTTTATTTTATTTTTGGCTGCCTTGGGTCTTCATTGCTGCGCGTGGGCTTTCTCTAGTTGCGGCGAGCAGGGGCTTCTCATTGAGTTGTCTTCTCTTGTTGTGGAGCACAGGCTCCAGGCGTGCGGGCTTCAGTAGTTGTGGGACATGGGCTCAGCAGTTGTGGCTCACAGGCTCAGTAGTTGTGGCACACAGGCTTAATTGCTCCGTGGCATGTGGGATCTTCCTGGACCAGGGATCAAACCCGTGTCCCCTGCATTGGCAGATGGATTCTTAACCACTGTGCCACCAGGGAAGCCCCTGAATACTATTTTAATTTCCGTATCTTTATAATATATATTGCTATCTAAGAGGGTAAGCCCACTCTCCCTTTTATTTCTCTTCTTAAATTGTTTATACTTTTGTTTCTTTTATATGACTATAACTTATTGAGTAGATATATTCATAGTTTCTTTTTTTCTCATATATGATCATAGTTGTTATTTATTTAAAAAATTTTTAAATTTGGAAATATGGTTGATATACAATATTATGTTAGTTTCAGGTGTACTACATAGTGATTTGATATTTGCATACATTGTGAGACGATCACCCCAATGAGTCTAGCAACTGTCTGTCCCCATACTAAGTTATTACAATATTACTGATCATATTCCTTATGCTGTGTATTATATCCCTGTGACTTATTTATTTTATAGCTGGAGGGTTATATCTCTTAATTCCCTTCACCTGTTTTGCCCTCACTCCCACTCCCCTTGTTTAGACTATTCTATGTCTACTATTCCATATACATTTTTTTCACAAGAAAAAGAAGTACCTTTATTATCTTCCATAATGTATTTAAGGAATTTTGCTTCTCAGAAGCAATTTGAATAAGAATACAAAGACTTTTTTTTTGCACTTTCGTGTATATTCTAGTCAAGACCTATCACAGAAACTTTAAACAATCAGGAAGCAGTTTTTAAAAGGTATCACATCATTATCCACATACATTTTATAATCAGCTTATCAAGTTCTATAAAAAATCTAATTGTGATTTTAAAAATGCAATTATCTAGTTTTGAACAGAAAATACATAGGCCTGATGCAAAATTCAAAGTGTATATGTGCATTTTCGAAAGCAGTCATAGCAGATGGCATGTAGATGCTAATGGCTAGCAGAAAATTAATTTATAACTCTTATGTCCTTAGTTTGTGTCATAACCATTAATTCTGTCTTTGGTTTGTACCTCTATTTTTCTCAATCTTATTTTGGTTATAGTTAATTATATATATAATTGTATCTCTCTCCCCAAAAGAAGTGTGGACTTCCCAGGGGCGGCATTTGTGTTGACTTCTCTTTGTAGTCTAGTGCCAAGTACATAGCCCAGAGCCTTGGGATGGCATTAAGGAAAGAGAAAAGTAATTGGTTTTGATATGTAGGAAGGTGAGTTATATTAATACAGGGAACAGCAGGAGTAGACACTGAAAACAATTGTCACTTAAAATATGTAAACAATCATCTGCCTCCTAGAGGGAGAGACTTGATTTACATTAAGGTCAATCATTCCTGAGTTCCAGGAAAACCATTCTAATTTTGCTTTATTTGTGCAAATGCAAAGTAAAGACCTTTTTGGAATGGAGCTGTGGTCTAGGAGCTAATATGCTCCTCATAATTTTATAACATTTGTCTTAATGCTGGGCAGAATTGTGTAGTCTGTTTCCTTTAGATTCTCATTTAGAGAAATGTTCATTTCCTAGATTCCAGTTGTCCCATGCAATCACTTCTGCGTATTCTTGGGCCATATCTGTAGTTATATCATTTATGTTGTTATTTGCCCACAAGAAATCACATAAACCCTGGAGACTGCTGAAACAATATGCAGGCCTGGTCATCCCTTCATGTGCGAGGAAAAACTGTCCAAGGAACTACACTGATCTTGGTGCTATTTGACATAGACTAGACTGTTGATAGGACATGGTTTTATTCAAGACTGAATATTCTGGACTTTGATAACACTACTAATATTTTAAAGAAGATGCAATTTAGGGAGTAGATGAATAAGAAGAGAGAAGCATTAGAAAAGTGATTAACAAAATCTGGAGATTAGTTACTAGATCTATTAGTTTGCCCAACACAATACTAAAGCTTTGACTTTTCCCCCTTTAGTCTTTTCTATTTATTTATTTATTTCTATTCATTTTAATAGACTTTCATTTTTAGAGCAGTTTTACATTTGCAGCAAAATTGAGAAGAAGGTACAAGAGTCCCCATATACCCCAAACTCCCCACACAGGTATAGCCTCTCCTGTTATTAACATCCTCTGATGAACCTGCATTGACACATCTTTATCTTCCAAAGTCCAGAGTTTACATTAGGGCTTGATCTTGGTTGCTTTGACATTTTATTTATTAAAATCTGTTGCCTGAATTTTTAAAAGCTTGTTTTCGTCTAAGATCTTGGAAAAGCAGAAAAACACATATAAGAAAATAAAAATCACCTGCACCCTCACTCAGGAAAAGACCACAGAAATATTTTGATATACAGATTTCCAGGTCTTTCTGTTCTTCCTCCCTTCTCCCTTCTTTCCTTATTTCTACCTCTCCTTCTCCCATTCTTTCTTTCTTTCTCCTTCCTTCCTTCCTTCCTTTCTCCCTTCCTTCCGTCTTTCTTTTTTCTTTCTTCCTTCCTTCCTTCTTTCTGTCTTTTGTAACAGTTTTTCACCTATTTTCATTTTCCTGTGTTGTTTTCTGACAGGAGTATTTTTAGTGGCTATATAGCATTTCATCACATAGATACAATGCAGTTTAGTTAAGTATACTCAGTACTGGTTTATGGGTTGTTTCTGCTTTTTTGGCTGTTATAACTATTGCTGTGACTTTTTAAAAACTGTACCTATGCAATCATTTAAGTTTGTGCATGCTTTTCTCTGTAGCATAAAGTCCTAAGAGTAGAATTTTGGGGTCAAATGTATATAAATGTATATATTTCAAATTGAACTGATTTATACGTCCACCAGTGCACTAATACATAATAAGATTATGTTTTTAGGGCTTCCTTGGTGGTGCAGTGGTTGAGAGTCCGCCTGCCGACACAGGGGACGCGGGTTCGTGCCCCGGTCCGGGAAGATCCCACATGCCATGGAGCGGCTGGGTCCATGAGCCATGGCCACTGAGCCTGCACGTCCGGAGCCTGTGCTCCGCAACGGGAGAGGCCACAACAGTGAGAGGCCCATGTATGCCCCCCGCCAAAAAAAAAAAAAAAAAAAGATTATGTTTTTATAAAAAGAAATAGGAAAAAGCAACTACCAGTCATGCAGCTGATTGCTTCTAGAGGAGCTAAATCGATATTGCTTTCCATTTCCAAGGAATGGTGGTCACCAGTGTAAGGGATAAACTGGATTCATTCATTGTACAATTTAGAAAAAAAGGTATACTTGAAGCTCTAAGAAGTTCTGGAATCAAGTATTCCAATAGAAAGTGAGAGTCCGTATTGCAGTTTTTTCTTTTTTTTTTTTTCAGTACGCGGGCCTCTCACTGTTGTGGCCTCTCCCGTTGCGGAGCACAGCCTCCGGACGTGCAGGCCCAGCGGCCATGGCTCACGGGCCCAGCCGCTCCGTGGCATGTGGTATCCTCCCCGACCAGGGCACGAACCCGTGTCCCCTCCATCGGCAGGCGGACTCCCAACTACTGCGCCACCAGGGAAGCCCCGTATTGCAGTTTTTATTATGAAATCTCATCTGGAGTGATTCAATTCAAATATTTATGAGCAATGAATAATGAATCGAGTGTAATAACTAGTTATTTCTCTTAATGATTGATACTTATGTGAAAGAAGGCACATATTCTCAGGGGATGAAGTGTGACTGGACCTCATGATTTCAACATGAATTTTTGTTTCCTATGCAGCAAATTATGGTTTTACAAAAACGTTTCCTTTTTTTACTTTGAAGTAGGAATGGTGTTGGGGAGGGAGTCTGAAATACTGGAAAAGTTTTTAGAAAGATTTCCAAAGATATAAGGTTACTCAAGATGTAGAAACATTCAACACAGAGCTCTTCAGCACCTACCAGGTTCAAGGTCCTGTGACAGCAAGGTCCTGTGTCAGCAATTGTAGCAAGACAATTAAGCTGAGCTTCTGACCCTCATACTCCAATGAGGAGACAATTAATCATGATACAAAATAAAAGACATTGGAGTTCTGGAAAGGGGAAAAAACTCTTCTTGGAAGGCAGGTACGAGGGGGGTAGGGCTGCTCAAGGAAGACCTCAGAACTTTCTAGGGCAACCAGTCATTCAATTCTTAACATGTAACACATTATTATGATTATAACATTAAAAATAGGACAGAGACGTTGTTCCCATGAGATTACTTTTCAGGGTGGAGAGTGGTTAGGAATACACATAAGCAGAAAGCTATGAACTCATGTTATCTTTTTAAAAATCAAAATAACATAGAAAACTTTTCAGGATTGGTAATAATTTTTCGTCATAATTCTAAAGGCTTTTCCCCATTGTCTTTGAGCTTCCTGTGTGGCTGTTGAGAAGTCTGATTTTGTTTTTCTTTAGAAGTTTATAGGATGTCTCATCACTTACATGTTCTAAGTAGACTCCCTCTCCCTTCTCTCTTGTTGTTTGATCCCAAGCATGGGCACTCACACTTCCTTCTGTTCCCAATGATGAGCGCCAAGATTTGGCTGGCGCATTTAACAAGACTTTACTAAATACTTCAAAGATTTCAGAAGGGAATTGCAGCACATCATTGCTAAATTTTTTGTAGTTATCATTCTTTTTTGTGTGTGTGTGGTACGCGGGCCTCTCACTGCTGTGGCCTCTCCCGTTGCGGAGCACAGGCTCTAGACGCGCAGGCTCAGCGGCCATGGCTCATGGGCCCAGCCGCTCCGCAGCATGTGGGATCTTCCCAGACTGGGCACGTGTCCCCTGCATCGGCAGGCAGACTCTCAACCACCGCACCACCAGGGAAGCCCTGTAGTTATCATTCTTAACCCATAGTAACTCTTTAGTCTACAGCTTTTCACCACAATAGTCATAATGTCATTTTTTCTGACAACTCATTCTTCCAGTATACTGTTTTTTCACTCAAAAACCTCCTAAAGCAATATTCTATAAGCAGCAATACCTTGACATTACGATTTCAGACAAAGACCCAATCACCAATATTCTTGACACAACAGTTTCTAGTTAAAGAACATCATGTGGAACAAATCTGAATTGTGTGCTATGTTTGATTTTTGTATTGCATATGATTTCACGTGCATTAAGGGAGAG
Source organism: Mesoplodon mirus (assembly GCF_964341445.2). NCBI lineage: Eukaryota > Metazoa > Chordata > Mammalia > Artiodactyla > Ziphiidae > Mesoplodon > Mesoplodon mirus. The sequence continues at coordinate 100,541,517 of NC_138985.1, read as the reverse complement.
AGACTCTTTGGTCTGTTTTGAAGGGCTTTTCTGTTTAGCCTTAATTTTGTCCTAAAGGGTTTTTTCTGTGTCATAACTTTATTTTTAAGAGCATCTCAAGTGCAAAGTAGTATAAGCCTCTAAATGGTTCAAATACTGGTGGGAAGAAAATGGTACAGAAAGAAGAAAAAAGAATACTAACCATTGAACAAAGAGGTGTGTGGTAAACAGAATGAAAAGGTAGAAAAAATAAAATACTTAAAACGTTTTGAAGTGGAGCTCACCATATTGTGTGTAAGAATTTTCGTAAATGGTGAGAAGATGAAGAAAAACTCTGAATCAGTCGTACATGCTGGAAAGTTGATCAAGGAGCTGCTTCTAGCATCAGTCTCAAGAAAGAAGAGATAATTGTGCTGTGCATCTGACTCTGGTCTTGAACATATGAACGTCCGTTTGTATCCTCTTCACTACCTTCCCAGAAGGACTCCTCTTCTTCCTCCACCATCTACCACCAGGTCTTTAATTCGTCCTTTGGCAAATACAAGAAACTTTCATTACATTTCATTTTATATACAAATCATGTGTATATATTTTCAAATTGTTCTTTATTGTTTATATACAATTATTTGTATTACTTAATTATTACATTTTTCTGCCAAAATTATATGGGCCCTTGGGTTGAGATTTAAGGCATCATAATTTTTCCCATTAAAATTAATGAAATAAAGTTTCTGAAAAGGAATTTTTAATTAACATCAGTGTTTGGAGAAATGAATTAAAGATGTTAAACAAAAGGATAATTGTAGATGGTGTTCCTCAAACTCCATAGGTCCAAGTCCTAGTTGGGGTCTTGAACTGGGAGTCCCTGAACCTGGCCTGCAGGGCCAGCCTACCTCTCCTTAAGGGAATACCCTTGAGCTAGAATAACCAAATATTTACTGTCCAAACTAGATACGTTCAACAGTGAAAGGGGAGCTACTAATAATAACCTCAGGAAAATTGGTGTCCAGTGAGACTGCCCCAGGCAGATGAGGGATGTCTAGGGTGTCACTGTACTGTGAGTCTGTCTCATTTACCTGGAGTCAGTGATGTGCTAGTACAGGTCTAACTGGCTTGGGGGTTGGGGGAATAGGGAGTGTATCCATTTATGTGTTTACTGATTTCCATGGTGTAAATAGTCTGACCATGGCCGATTTTAAGCTACTAACAATTTAACCACCAGCTCACAAGATTCCTGAAAATTTTAGTAATTGGTTCTTGCTAGCCAGTACAAGCCAGCTCTAACACTCTAGTGCCTACAGTCCAGACATCAAATGCTTTGAAGCTCAGAGTAGATTTCAGTTTCCCTTCATCCATATCCTATATTCTTGTTCTCTCTCCCAGGATAGACTTCTTCCTAACAGACTATAGATTCCATGACCTTCAGAGGAATCCCCATCCTCAGTCATAGATGTGGTCTTGCTTTTTTATTTCTCCAAACATCGTTTATTTATTTATTTAATCTATTCAAGAAATATTTAGTGTGTTTTCTATGTGCTAGGTATTGTAGTACATAAGAATACAGTAAAAGTTCTTGCAAAACCATAATTTGTTGCATAGGAAACAAAAATTCATGTTGAAATCATGAGGTCCAGTCACACTTCATCCCCTGAGAATATTTGCCTTCTTTCACATAAGTATCAATCATTAAGAAAAATAACTAGTTATTACACTCGATTCATTATTCATTGCTCATAATATTTGAATTGAATCACTCCAGATGAGATTTGGTAATAACAACTGCAATACGGACTCTTGCTTTCCACTGGAATACTTGATTTCAGAACTTCTTAGAGCTTCAAGTATACCTTTTGTTCTAAATTGTACAATGAATGAATCCAGTTTATCCCTTACACTGGTGACCACCCATTCCTTGGAAATGGAAAGCAATATCGATTTAGCTCCTCTAGAAGCAATCAGCTGCATGACTGGTAGTTGCTTTTTCTATTTCTTTTTATAAAAACATAATCTTTTATTTTTGGGGGGGCAGGCATACACGGGCCTCTCACTGTTGTGGCCTCTCCCGTTGCGGAACACAGGCTCCGGACGTGCAGGCTCAGCGGCCATGGCTCACGGGCCCAGCCGCTCCGCGGCATGTGGGATCTTCCTGGACCAGGGCACGAACCCGCGTCCCCTGCATCAGCAGGCGGACTCTCAACCACTGCGTCACCAGGGAAGCCCTAAAAACATAATCTCATTATGTATAGTGCACTGGTGGAAGTATAAATCAGTTCAATTTGAAATATGTACATTTATATACATTTGACCCAAAATTCTACTCTTAGGACTTTATGCTACAGAGAAAAGCATGCACAAACTTAAATGATTGCATAGGTACAGTTTTTACAAAGTCACAGCAATAGTTATAACAGCCAAAAAAGCAGAAACAACCCATAAACCAGTACTGAGTATGCTTAACTAAACTGCATTGTATCTATGTGATGAAATGCTATATAGCCACTAAAAATACTCCTGTCAGAAAACAACATAGGAAAATGAAAATAGGTGAAAAACTGTTACAAAAGACAGAAAGAAGGAAGGAAGGAAGAAAGAAAAAAGATGGAAGGAAGGAAAGAAAGAAAGAACGGGAGAAGGAGAGGTAGAAATAAGGAAAGAAGGGAGAAGGGAGGAAGAACAGAAAGACCTGGAAATCTGTATATCAAAATATTTCTGTGGTCTTTTCCTGAGTGAGGGTGCAGGTGATTTTTATTTTCTTATATGTGTTTTTCTGCTTTTCCAAGATCTTAGACGAAAACAAGCTTTTAAAAATTCAGGCAACAGATTTTAATAAATAAAATGTCAAAGCAACCAAGAGCAAGCCCTAATGTAAACTCTGGACTTTGGAAGATAAAGATGTGTCAATGCAGGTTCATCAGAGGATGTTAATAACAGGAGAGGCTATACCTGTGTGGGGAGTTTGGGGTATATGGGGACTCTTGTACCTTCTTCTCAATTTTGCTGCGAATGTAAAACTGCTCTAAAAATGAAAGTCTATTAAAATGAATAGAAATAAATAAATAAATAGAAAAGACTAAAGGGGGAAAAGTCAAAGCTTTAGTATTGTGTTGGGCAAACTAATAGATCTAGTAACTAATCTCCAGATTTTGTTAATCACTTTTCTAATGCTTCTCTCTTCTTATTCATCTACTCTCTTAATTGCATCTTCTTTAAAATATTGGAAATATGCCTAATTATAATAAGTTTATATTTTATACAGCTAATAAAAAGTTATCACCCCCCTCAGGGAAATTATGTGGGAAAAATCTTCCTTATAGAAGAATTCTAGATTATAAATATAGAAGAATTGAAAAAATTATGATATTACCACACATCCCTTAATGAAGTAATGGATCTAGGAAATGATTGTCAATAGCTGCTAAAACCATTAGGTGGAAAGTTGGTGGGAAACTTTATAATGAATAGATTAGGCCAGTATCAACAGAAACCAAAGATCAGTCTTAACATCACAAAAAGAGAGAACATTAATTATTATATGCCTCTTGATGTAATGCAATAGAGAATGTATAGTACGACCAGTAAACTATTTTGAGGAAAAAAATCGGACTTGAATCTGATCAAGCCCCTACCTCTAACTACCAGTTTACAGGAAATTCAGAGAATTGAAGAACATGTCAGGGGAACAAACGTGGAGAGGGAACTGGCCAAATCCAGAACATGGGAAATTCTGTGCAAATACAAACAACTTGGGTTCTTCAACATCGACAAGAAAATGAAGAGACAGAGAGATGGAGAGAAGAAGCAGAAGAAGAAGAGAGAGAGACAGAAAAAGAGAAAAAGAAAGAGAAAGGGAGAGACTATCTTAGAACATCAGACAGGTTTCTGTTGTGGAGGAAAATGTTCCTCTATTCTCATAGGTTCTCCAGCAGGCTTTGCAAAAGTAACTGACAACAGATTAACAGGAGAAAAGTCATACACATTTATTTGATGCTAAAAGTATTATGTGGGGCTTCCCTGGTGGCGCAGTGGTTGAGAGTCCGCCTGCCGATGCAGGGGATGCGGGTTCATGCCCCGGTCCGGGAAGATCCCACATGCCGCGGAGTGGCTGGGCCCGTGAGCCATGGCTGCTGAGCCTGCACGTCCGGAGCCTGTGCTCCGCAACGGGAGAGGCCACAACAGTGAGAGGCCCGCATACCGCAAAAAAATAATAATAATAAATAAATAGATAAAATAAAATAAAATAAAAGTATTATGTGGCATGAAGGGACTTCATAAAAAGAGAAAACCCCTAAAGAAACAGCTAGGCTTGGAAGCATTTATACCATTCTCCAAAAGAGGTTACATTTAAGGAGAAGTGACAAGACAAAGGAAAGGGACTTGGAGCTTCAAGAGGTGGCAAATTGTAAGAAGGCAAATGTATGAGGAAACTAGTGGTAGATAAAGGCTAGTTAGTAAGATTTGCTTATGCAGACTGTTTTTCAGCGCCATCTTGTCTTGGGTGATAAGGTTGTTATTCTCTTCCTCATATGGGAAGTGGGGGAAGGCACCTCCAAAAAGGGGAATTTATGTTGTTTTCAGGAACATAGGAGGATGGCTGAGAGCTCATTTGAGTCTTCAGCTCAAAATAATCCTTATGCCAGAGTGGCATATTTTGGGGTGACATGTTCTGATCTCCTATACATCTATAGGTGAAATCTGGAATTCACGTTAAAATTATCCAGTTTGGGAGGGGAGTAGATAGGAGTGTACATGAATAAGATTGACTGTGTGTTGATACCCACTAAAGTAAGGTGATTTGTACTATTCTTCTTAATTTTGTATACAGTTGACTCTTGAACAACACAAGTTTGAACTGCATGGGTCCACTTATACATGACTTTTTTGCAATAAATATGTTCTGTACTGTGAGATTTGCAGTTGGTTGAATCTGAGGATGTAGAACCACAGATAGAGAGGGCCAACTGTAAAGCTGTACACAAATTTTCAACCGTGTGGAGGGTCAGTGCCCCTAACCCTGCGCTGTTCAAGGATCAGCTGTATATTTGAACTACAATAAAATGTTTTAAAATAAAGAGCCTATATACATACTAGATCTCCCCACCCAGTTTTGTGAGGAGTAACTTGCATATGAGGAGCCTGATAAACTGTACCCAGACATTTTTCCTTGTATTTATTTTTCCTAAAAATGTTATCTAGCTATGTATTCTTGTTAGAAAAATTGCCTATGCAAGAAATCTATGAAATGACTTTCTTCAAGCTCCCTTGAACAAGATTGAAAGAAACTTTGACTATGCTTGCAATAAATTGTTGCCTTGACAATTATTTGGACAACCTGGAGAGATAGGTAGTGTAAATATTAGCATGCCCATTCTTTAGATAAGGAAATTTGAGATTCAGAAAAGTTGACTTTCCCAAAGTCAGAGAGTTCTACCTGAATAACTGGAAGAAAGATTAGTACAATCCAGGTCATGTAATACTCAGCTGAAGTGCTATATCTTCTTCCTTTCTTTGTGGATCATTCTGATATATGATTATTGCATTATAATATCACACTACTAGAGCTTTACTATAAGAAGATCACCTTATGTATGAGAGGCTATTTTAAGACACTTAATGCTATTCAATTAGGGGGAAATACAGTAAATCTCTCAGACTGGATGTGAAAGGAATGTAAAACCCTGGCTTGCAAAATATGATATCTCTTCTTTGTCAGCAAGACCACTGATGTTCCTTGTACTCTGTGCTCATTTTCATTTTGTGAGTTATCTAAAATATTTCAGTCTGTTTCAATTCTATCTGAAGGGAAAAAGGCTTTTGTCCATTCTTGCTCCAGCAAGTTAACGTGGAAGCACGGTAGCCCTGTGGGTCAGGATAATGGTAGTTGTAACTAAAGTCATGTTGATTTAAAGGAAACTGCATAACATAAGGATTGTGAGTTTAAGTTTTATTCAGGGACCTTACTGAGGACTATAACCCAGGAAACAGCCACTCAGTAGCTCTGAGGAAGCTGTTTCAAAGAGGTAGGGAGAGAAGCTTGTTTATATGTGTTTTGGCTGGGGAATATGTGCAGTCAGGTACACATCTTGGTAAAGGAAAGGATGCTACTAGTCATAAAGAACAGGTATCTCAAGTTAATGATTTCAGTGCTTTTCTATGTGTGGGAAGATGCGAGACTCTGGGTTCACAAAAATTCTTCCTGAGATATACATCTAACTACCTAAGGGGAGTGCTTGTCCAAAGCACAGAGCATCGTGTTATCATCTTCATTGCCTCTGTCTGGAGCACTGAGTGTACTGTTGGTCAGCGACTGCAGTGAGTTAATCTTTGTATAACTGGGTAGCAAGCAACACCCTTTGTTCTGTGTTTACAGTTTTACAGTCATGAGTAAAATCATAACCCAAAGGGAAGCTAACACACCACTTAATTTGGCAAAGCCAAATTCATTAAGTAGCACATAGGAGAATGAAATGATGCATGTGGGCTGTGAGTAGGCTTTCTCAGGGAGCTCTTTTTAACTTGGGAAGACTAAAACATGCATTACTATAAAGATAACAATAACAGAGCTTTCAATCTATCAACAAATACTGATTGTTCACAGTATCCGTTAGGTCAGCACTCTGACACTAGACCTCTATAAGCTGGAGGGAAACAGAATAGAAGCATAGTAATAGCTTAGTTCAATTTACAAAAGAAAGGGCCAAGAAAGGGTGAGCTTCAGCAAGAAATGAAAAAACCACTTCACAATCAAGGCAACCAGATTCTCTTCCAAATTTCACAGCAATAATTCTTTTTTTTTTTTTTTTTTTCTTTTTGCTGTGTGTCTTGCGGGATCTTAGCTCCCTGACCAGGGATTGAACCCAGGCCCTCGGCAGTGAGAGTGCAGAGTCCTAACCACTGGACAGCCAGGGAATTCCCTACTGCAATAATTCTGACAAGAGTCTATTACATACTGGTGAGTTTGAAGCAGAAGCAATGGGAGAATTAGAACAACTTAGAACTTCAAACTGAGTTAATCAGTAGTTGAAAAGATTAAGCGATTGAGAGGATGAGAGAGGGGAGAGATGATATAAAAGCTCTAAATCCACATTTAACACAGCCAAAGTCAATAAGTAATGTCTAAAATTGATTTATGACAAAACAGTGGTACAATGAAAATACTAGTAGCCAACCTATTTTAAGCATTAATGTGGTAGGGGTGGGCAAAATGGGTGAAGGGAGTCAAAAAGTACAAACTTCAGTTGCAAAATAAATAAGTCCTGGGGATGTAATGTACAGCATGGCTACTGTAGGTAATAATACTGAATGGTATATTTGAAAGTTGTTTAGAGAGATCTTAAAAGTTCTCATTATAAGAAAAAAATTTCTGTAACTATGAATGGTGGTGGATGTTAACTAGACTTATTGTGGTGAACATTTCACAATATATACAAATATGGATTCATTATGCTGTATTTGTGAAACTAATATAATTTTGTATGTCAATTATACCTCAGTTGAAAAAAGGTACTAATATGCCAAACACAGTTCTAAGTGCTTGATATGTAATAATTCATTTCTATCCCTCAATAATCCTATGGGGTAGAAATTATTATATTTTCTTAAGCATGTTATTTAAATTAATGAAGGTAACTACTAAGAGAAAGAGCTAAGAGTTAAAAGGGGAACCCTCTGGAAATGGGACAAAGAAATAAAGATGGGGCAGGGTTCCACTGTTTTTCATTAAAACTTTTCTGAACTATTTGATTTTTAAAAATTACCTAAGTAATGTATTTTCTTGTAAAAATGTAAACATTGCAGATAAGGCTAAAGGCTAAAATCTACTCTGGATATCCACCACCAGCAGCAGACACCGTTTTATCAGTTCAGTGTGTATGTTTCTAAATATTTTCATCTGTGTTTGCATATATACATATAAACTCTTGAAAATGTATGGCATTGTTCTTTGTGTGTTTCCATAGATGATACACTATTTTCTATGGGTTGAATTGCATCCCCCCACCAAAAAAGATATGTTGAAGTCGTAGCCCCCAGGATTTCATAATGTGACCTTACTTGGGAATAGGGTCTTTACATACAGCTAATCATGGTCCTTATAGTGCATCCTAATCCAATATGACTGGTATCCTTATAAAAAGGGAAATTTGGACATGAAGGTAGACACATACACAGGGAAAATCATATGAAGATGGAGGATTGGAGTTATGCTGCCGTAAGCCAAAGAACACCTGAGGCCACCAAAAGCTAAGAAAACTATTCCCAGAGGGAGAGGAAGGAGTCCCCTACAGCTTTTACAAGGAACATGGCCCCTATGACACTTCGACATTGAACTTCTAGCCTCCAGAACTATGAGACAGTAAATTACTGTTATTTTAAGCCACCCAGTTTGTGGTGCCTTGTCTGTGTGTTTTTAGGTTTCCTGCCCTTTTTTCCCCACCCCAAAATAGGTTAGAGAGCTACCCAATGTGGCACTGTTGAGTGTGAATAGGGGAACAAGTACAAACTGGGGCTATCCTGGATTAACTGAAATGTACGTCACCTAGTATATATAAAGCTACCATCTTCTAAAATGCTGCATAGTATATATAGCTACAGTTTATTTAGCCATTTTTCTTCCAGTGGATGTGTTAGTTTTTTCTAATGTTTCATTGTAAAAATGATGCAATAAATACCTTTTTATGAGTTTGCTTGTATATATGTGTTAGGGCTTCTCCAGCATAAGTGCGTAGAGGTGGAACTGTTGGGTCATGAGGAATATGAATTTCCAAATTACCCTCAAAGTTGTTTTACTGATTACACTTTCACCAGCAATGTAAGACAAAGTCCATTTTCCTATAACCTTACCAAACCTGATACAGTAAACTTTTTAATTTTTACCAATACGCTTGCTGAAAAGTTGTGTCTTATTTTTGTTTCAACATTCATTTCCCTGATTGCCAGCAGTGATGATTGCACAACATTGTGAATATACTGTCGCTGAATTTGTACATTTAAAAATGGATTAAATGGTTATCCTTATGTTATGTGTATTTTACCATGATTTTCTGGGCACTTGACCTAGATTAATTCAAAATTTTATCAAAGACTATGAATTTAGGTTTGACTTTTAAAAAGAAAACTGCACGATTCAAAAAGAAAAAAAATCTAATCTTAGAGTTGGAAGACTATGATAATAAAGAAATATTTGGAAAGAGAAAAGGAGGAAATATGTGTAAACATTTAATATGAACTGATTAACACAAAATATTAACTACTATAAAGAAGTCTTATAGATAGTAAATGGATTTGGAGGAAAAGATAGTTTATAAATATTATAAAATATAATTATAAAATCCCATAGCTTACTTCAGGGCCACTATAACATGGGTTTTTGGTTTAAGGACCACAGATAAAATGCTAATAGAAGACATTTGGACCCTTATCTTACACCATACACAAAAATTGACTCAAATGTATTAAAGACTTAAACATAAAACCTGAAACCATAGAACTCCTAGAAGAAAACATAGACAAAATGCTTCTTGACATTGGCTTTTGCAATGATTTCTGGATACAACACCAAAAGCACAGGCAAAATTAGATAAGTGGGACTATATCAAACCAAAAAGATCTGCACAGCAAGGGAAACAATCAATGAAATGAAAAGGCAACCTACAGAATGGGCAAAAATATTTGCAAACCATATATGTGATAAAGGATTAATATGTAAAATATATAAGGAACTCCTACAATTCAATAGCAAAAAGAAAAAAAAGAACCTGATTTTTAAATGGACAAAGGAACTGAATAGATGTTTCTTGGAAAAGAAGGCATACAAATGGCCAACAAGTTTATGAAAGGTGCTGAACATCACTTATCATCAGAGAAATGCAAATAAAAACTGCAAAGAAATATCACCTCACACCTGTTGGGAAAGCTAATATCAAAAAGACAAAGATAACAAATGCTGTGGAGGATGTGGAGAGAAAGGAACCCTTGTACACTGTTGGTAGGAATATAAATTGGTACAGCTCTTACTGAACAAGATTCATTTGTTGGATGTGCAGCAAGCCAAATGCAGAGTCTGCTGAGGTTTGCAACAGAGAAAAGGTTTACTCATAAGGTAATCAAGCCAGAAGACGGAAGACCAAACATCAGATTCACCTCCCCCCAAGGCTGGGGGCTCGGGGTATTTATGGGATAGAGCTGAGGCCTGGGGAGCTTGGGGAAAGGTGATGGAAGATAAGAAAAACGTGAGGTAATTGTCATCTTTGCAGGTGCAACAGGTGCACCTAAGCCACAAGCTTCTTAATGGGATGAAAATGGCTGTGTTAGCATGTTCTGGGGGGTGGAGGTATTTTTTTTGGCTCTTTGACATCAGAAGGTCACCAGTCAGACACTCATGCATGCCCAGTTGGAAGGTCAATGGTCTCAACTAGTCTTAACTGGCTCAAGCCCAAACTAGACGCAGCTGACTCCAAGTTGCTGAAAAACAACTTGGGCAAACACCTTACTGTTTAGGCTTGGAGGACATGCAAGTTTTTGTAGAAATAATTAAAGCAAGCTTGATCAGTGAAGGCAGATTACGGTTCATTATTTCTTAAGCAAATTATAGTTTAATGAGTCTAACTACTGATGACTATCCTCGATGTCATAGCCACTATGGAAAACAGTATGAGGTTCCTCAAAAAAAAAAAAAGTGCTGATGGAAGACACACAATTGTACCTTATAATGGCAATATGATCACACAGTAGTATTTGAAGGCATGTATAGCAGAATTTTTAGGGAAAAGCCTGCATATTGAAGGGGGCAAAAAGCCTGGTAGCTGCCAATACTAAGGAGCAGAGACTTTCCACCATGAGTTCCCTCTACATGAAGAAGTTTCATCTGAAAAAGATTCCAAAGAAGCATTTGTGATTCTAAAAAAGATTAAAGTATCCAGGGCACTTAGTTTAATAAGAATAATGAAAAGAGGGAGTTCCCTGGTGGCCTAGTGGTTAGGATTCCGGGCTTTCACTGCCGTGGCCTGAGTTCAATCCCTGATCAGGGAACTAAGATCCTGTAAGCCATGTGGCATGGCCAAAAAAAAAAAAAAAAAAGAAGAATGAAAAGAGAAAAATATGATAAAATGTAGACATCTCTAACTATTTCAGGCTCATAAACATTCCACAGACACTCTGAGACATTATAATCTTAAGTAATAAAATTAATTCACTGTGGGGTCTTTTTCACCAATCTCTATAAAGACTTTGAAAAACCATCAGGTTTGTTGGCCTCCTAACATGATAAAATTTAAGTTTAACTTATATTCAGTTTAGAGCTTCAGCTTTCTATATTTTGACTTGAAAAATAGACTTGCTCACAAAGAAAAGTCTACTTTTTATTATAAGAATGATTGAAGGATTTTAAATATTCATCTGGAATAGTAATACAGAGTAAAATCCTAGAGTAAATGTGATATGTATATGTATATATAATAGAATATTATTCAGCCACAAAAAAGAAAGAAATCTTGCTATTTCTGACAACATGGATGGAACTTGTGGGCATTATCCTAAGTGAAATAAGTCAGGTAGAAGAAGACAAATACCATATAATCTCACTTATATGTGGAATATAAAAGAACAAGAAAACAAACAAACAAAAAAACCCAAGGTCATAGATACAGAGAACAGATTGGTGGTTGCCAGAGGTAGGGGGTAAAGGGTTGGCAAAATGAATGAAGGGGATCAAAAGGTACAAACTTTCAGTTAAAAAATAAATAAGTCATGGGGATGTAATATATCACATGGTGACCATAGTTAATAATAGTGTATTGTTTATCTGAAAGATGCTGAGAGTAGGTCTTAAAAGTTCTCATCACAAGAAAAAAAATTGTAACTATCTATGGTGACATGTTAACTAGACTTATTGTGATGATCATTTTGTAATATATACAAATATTGAATTTTACAAAATGAATTGATTAAAAAAGAAATGCCCACTGGTCAGATGATAAGTGATATATAAAAATCTGTTCAAGCACTACTTAATTGAATAAATTTAGATTCAACTCCCTATAGGAATCACAAATAGAAAAGTCTACATGTTATAGAAAGAACATGGACCCTTAAGTGTCTGAAAAAGTGGTTTTAATGCACTTCTAGCTGGGCAGATCTTTTGGGAATATGATTATTGCTCAATCACTGAGTTGCAGTTTTCTTATTCACCTTAAGAAAATTAAATGGTTTCCCACTCTAAATCTCAATGATCCTAGTCATTTAAAAAACATTGCACTTGATGTTTAATTTAGGGTATGAAAGAGGTGCTCTACCTTTGTTAAAGCAACTAGATGAATAAACTACTAAAATCAGAGTTAGTTTATGCATCCAAATGCCTCAAAATATGGAAGAGTTATAAAGTGTTTATAGCTGATGAATAATTAGTGAGGCCTTTACTTCAATAAGAAATTTTAAAAGGGCTAAATCTTTTCATTTGTAGCTCTCATGGAATGCAGAGTAGAGAGTATATAATTTAATATACATAATAATCTCATGGACAGCTGGGAAACACAAAACTCATCTAAGAGATTGCATTTTTATTCACGTACAGGCAATTTACTCAAGAGTGGACTATTTTTTAATTGTGTGTGTTTGAAGAAATTTAGTTATATCAAAAGAGATGAAACAATAACATACGCCTCACTCTGCAAACTTTTACAAAAATACAGCAGATAATGAGATATTGCATTGTAGGCTTAACAGTTCTCTTTTTTAATGCTCCACGACTATCTGTCACATATTTTCTAGGACAGACCTGTTGTAATATCCTTTCTAATCATCGCCATAAACTTGTACAATTCTCTAGGAATGCAAATATTTTAAGTATTTTGGGAAACAAATAAATCAAGTTAGTATCCATTATAATAAAAACATACATCCATAAAAAAAGAAAACCCACATGAAGTCACAAGGGACAGGGAATCAAAGGTTTAAGAAACATCTTGATTGTTTACAGGAGTGCATGCTTGCCTGTTAAGTATTTACGCATTATATCATCATCGATCCAGGAGCTACGGGGAATAAGCACAAATTCTACTCAGCCCCCCAAATCTCCAGACACACTTTCTCAAATAAACATGGTTCCACCTCTGTTAGTTGCTCTGTTTCCGTCCATCTGTTCTGATAATTGCTTTTCCTTCCTCATTATAGTTTCCAGTGTCTGGACAGGCCTATCCTGTTTCCTCCGGATGGTGATTTTGTTTGGAGTCAGTTCCTGATTCCTCTTCCTGTTCCCTTTTATCCACTCTTGTTTGGCCTCTCATTTGCACTATAGGCTCCTTACACAGAACATTCTAAGCATGATTCCAATAACCACCCCAACTTTTGGCACAATGGCTGGAATACTCTGGCACTTGACTTTAATATCATAATCTTTTGTATCATTACACACACACACACACACACACACACACAACCTTGGGAAACTGAGAAGAACAGGATGGATGGGGGAGTGACTAAGTGCTTTAAACAAATTGTGGTACCTAAGTTGTATAGCTATACACAGACAACCACGATCGATAAAATTCTACTTGAAGAGTCATGAAACAAGAGAGAGCATTTAGCTCTGTGTTAGTGTTGGGGCAATAGGGTGGAAAGGGTATATATTTCTTTGAAGTGCCAGCTATTAAGCTATGAACAAGAAGGGAAGGTATCAAACTGGGGATAAGTCATCAGCTAAAAATGCAACTTGCTCCCAGAAAAAGGGGAACTCAGCTAGCTATGGGGGTGGGAGGGAGGAGTCACTGTAAAAGACCAATTCCAAACAGGCTGTTGAGAGGGACAAGTCTCCAAGAGTTTCTTGCATTTCTGCACAACTTGCACACAGGGCACTGATTGCCCTTTGTTCTGAACTGTGTTTTCAAGGATATTTGTTTAGCAAACTGCCTTGGAAGATAGAGATAGTGTCTCCCTTCAGAGCAAAGGACAATTTGCTTACTGTCCAGGGTAGTAAAAATATTTCCTTCTGGAAGGGCACATATGCTTATAGAATTATAGTGCTTTATAAAAAAATTCTTGTTCCCTAAGCCCAAGATGCCTTCTCTATAAAGGAACCCACTGTATGTATGGGTATAAGCTGGCCCTCGTGTCACCCTGTGAGAACTGGGGTTTGGGGAAATGGTGCAAAAGTGCCTTACTCAGGCTACTGCTCTTGCTGTGAGTAATAAACTATCCTTCACTCCTTACACAGGCGTCTCCTGTCTTCTACAAGCACCCATGAAACTGTGGAAGACTAACTAGATAACTAGCACATAGAGTAAAAATCTCAGATCCCCTAAAGTTCTTAATAGGGGCCCAAGCCCAGATATTAAGATTATATGGGCACCTGCACTCTCACCACTATTATTCAACATAGTTTTGGAAGTTTTAGCCACAGCAATCAGAGAAGAAAAAGAAATAAAAGGAATCCAAATTGGAAAAGGAGAAGTAAAACTGTCACTGTTTGCAGATGACATGATACTATACATAGAGAATCCCAAAGATGGTACCAGAAAACTACTAGAGCTAATCAATGAATCTGGTAAAGTAGCAGGATATAAAATTAATGCACAGAAATCTCTTGCATTCCTATCACCTCACAGCAGTTAGAATGGGCATCATCAGAAAATCTACAAACAACAAATGCTGGAGAGGGTGTGAAGGAAAGGGAACCCTCCTGCACTGTTGGTGGGAATGTAAATTGATACAGCCACTATGGAGAACAGTATGGAGGTTCCTTAAAAAACTAAAAATAGAATTACCATATGACCCAGCAATCCCACTACTGGGTATATACCCAGAGAAAACCATAATTCAGAAAAACAGGTGCATCCCAGTGTTCATTGCAGCACTATTTACAATAGCCATGTCACGGAAGCAACCTAAATGCCCATCAACAGATGAATGGATAAAGAAGATGTGGTACATATATAAAATGGAATATTACTCAGCCAAAAAAAGGAACGAAATTGGGTCATTTGTAGAGACGAGGATGGATCTAGAAACTATCATACAGAGTGAAGTAAGTCAGAAAGAGAAAAACAAATATCGTATATTAACGCATATATGTGGAGCCTAGAAAAATGGTACAGATGAACTGGTTTGCAAGGCAGAAATAGAGACACAGATGTAGAGAAAAAATGTATGGACACCAAGGTGGCAAAGTGGTGGTGTGATGAATTGGGAGATTGGGATTGACATATATACACTAATATGTATAAAATGGATAACTAATAAGAACCTGCTGTGTAAAAAATAAATAAAATAAAATTCAAAAAAAAAAAGAAAAAGAAATCTCTTTCATTCCTATACACTAATGATGAAAAATCTGAAAGAGAAATTAAGGACGCACTCCCATTTACCACTGCAACAAAAAGAATAAAATACCTAGGAATAGACCTACGTAAGGAGACAAAAGACCTGTATGCAGAAAACTATAGGACACTGATGAAAGAAATTAAAGATGATACAAACAGATGGAGAGATATACCATGTTCTTGGATTGGAAGAATCAACATTATGAAAATGACTCTACTACCCAAAGCAATCTACAGATTCAATGCAATCCCTATCAAACTACCAATGGCATTTTCCACAGAACTAGAACAAAAAACTTCACAATTTATATGGAAACACAAAAGACCCCTAATAGCCAAAACAATCTTGAGAAAGAAAGATGGAGCTGGAGGAATCAGGCTCCCTGACTTCTGACTATATTACAAAGCTATAGTAATCAAGACAGTATGGTACTGGCACAAAAACAGAAAGATAGATCAATGGAACAGGATAGAAAGCCCAGAGATAAACCCACACACATATGGTCACCTTACCTTTGATAAAGGAGGCAAGAATATACAATGGCGAAAAGACAGCCTCTTCAATAAGTGGTGCTGGGAAAACTGGACAGCTACATGTAAAAGAATGAAATTAGAACACTCCTTAACACCATACACAAAAACAAACTCAAAATGGATTGAAGACCTAAATGTAAGGCCAGACACTATAAAACTCTTAGAGGAAAACATAGGCAGAACACTCCATGACATAAATCACAGCAAGATCCTTTTTGACCCTCCTCCTAGAGAAATGGAAATAAAAACAAAAATAAACAAATGGGACCTACTGAAACTTAAAAGCTTTTGCACAGCAAAGGAAACCATAAACAAGATGAAAAGGCAACCCTCAGAATGGGAGAAAATATTTGCAAATGAAGCAACTGACAAAGGATTAATCTCCAAAATATACAGGCAGCTAATGCAGCTCAATATCAAAAAAACAAAGAACCCAATCCAAAAATGGGCAGAAGATCTAAATAGACATTTCTCCATAGAAGATATACAGATTGCCAACATAGATATGAAAGGATGCTCAACATCACTGATCATTAGAGAAATGCAAATCAAAACTACAATGAGATATCACCTCACACCAGTCAGAATGGCCATCACCAAAAAATCTGCAAAAAATAAATGCTGGAGAGGCTGTGAAGAAAAGGGAACCCTCCTACACTGTTGGTGGGAATGTAAATTGATACAGCCACTATGGAGAACAGTATGGAGGTTCCTTAAAAAACTAAAAATAGAACTACACACGACCCAGTAATCCCACTACTGGGCATATACCCAGAGAAAACCATAATTCAAAAAGAGCCATGTACCAAAATGTTCACCGCAGCTCTATTTACAATAGCCAGGACATGGAAGCAACCTAAGTGTCCATCGACAGATGAATGGATAAAGAAGATGTGGCACATATATACAATGGAATATTACTCAGCCATAAAAAGAAACAAAATTATTTGTAGTGAGGAGGATGGACATATAGACTGTCATACAGAGTGAAGTAAGTCAGAAAGAGAAAAACAAATACCGTATGCTAACACATATATATGGAATCTAAAAAATAAATCATTCTGAAGAACCTAGGGGCAGGACAGGAATAAAGATGCAGACATAGAGAATGGACTTGAGGACACAGGGAGGGGGAAGGGTAAGCTGGGACGAAGTGAGAGAGTGGCATGGGCATATATACACTACCAAATGTAAAACAGATAACTAGTGGGAAGCAGCTGCATAGCACAGGGAGATCAGTTTGGTGCTTTGTGACCACCTAGAGGGGTGGGATAGGAAGGGTGGGAGGAAGACGCAATAGGGAGGAGATAAGGGGATATATGTATATGTATAGCTGATTCACTTTGTTATAAAGCAGAAACTAACACACCACTGTAAAGCAATTATACTCCAATAAAGGTGTTTAAAAAAAAAAAAAGATTATATGAGTACCTGATCCAGGGGAATCAAAATGGGGGATGAGACATGGAACCAGAGGATTCAGCTTTCTCAAGTGAGTCAAAGAGGAACAGGGCTTGAGCCCATTTCTTCATGAAGTGGACACACAAGACATGAGGCAAGTGCCAGTTCTCTGACTTGGAGTTGGCAGTGATTTTGTGGTAGCCATGGTTAGAAATCCCAGGTACCCAAGAAGTCTGGGTAGAAGAGTTCAGATAGCTTTGCAAGCTTCCCCATGGAGAATTCACAGGCACTGCTGTCCTACAGTGCCATAGAAATTCATGGCACTTCAGTCTGTGGACTCTGAGTGGGTCAAAAATCTCCACATTCTTCTGATCTAGAGCTGCAGGCCCACCATGTGCCCCACATGGTTTCTTAGGGGGAGAGTGGATCAAGCTGAGACTGCTGAGAGGCCATTTTGAATAACAAGTATGGGCAAGGACTGACAGATCAGACACTAGAGCAGGAGTCTGCAAACTTTTTCTTGTTTTCTTTTTTTTTTTTTGGTCACACTGCGCAGCATGTGGGATCTTAGCTCCCCCACCAGGGATTGAACCCGAGCCCCCTGCAGGGGAAGCACAGAATCTTAACCACTAGACCACCAGGGAACTCCCAGCAAACTTTTTCTTAAAGGCAAGATAGTAAATAGTTTAGTCTTCGTGGGCCATACCATCTCTGTAGCGTGTACAGAACTCTGCTATTGTAGAGCAAAAGCGGCCATAAGCTATATTCCAATGTAACTTTACTTATACAGAAATAGGGAGCAGCTGAATTTGGATTGTGGGTGGTAGTTTGCTGACTCTTGCACTAGAGGACTGTTGTATATAGGCTAACTTCATTAGTGTGTGACCTGAGTAATCCCTCAGGTTTGATGCTCTGCTGTCACTGTCTTGAAATTCTCAATACTTTTCAAACAAGGGTCTCTATATTTGCCCACATCGTATGTAGCTGGTCCTGTTCATATACAATCTTTTTGCTATCATATCACTGTAGGCCTGAAGAAAACCAAATCAATCTGAGATACAACTATGAGATAAGGTCAGATGTTTGATACTAGATATGTGCCAGAGATGTCTCAGAGATAAAATGTTTCCTGGCCCAGCAGCAAGAAGATTAAGAACCTGCCTCTTATCTTATCAATAATATCGGCATATATAAAGAAGGGATGGGTTGGTCTGAAGAATGGCTGTTTAGTGATCCAGTAGGCAATATTCTGGACTGCTGTGGTTAAGGATTCAATGTGCAGTAGTAATCAGTTGCTGAAATGTCAAGGCTAATGCCAACATGTTCCTAAAACAGACCACTTCTTGCCTGGTGTCCAAGTACCACAATTTCAATTATAATCTGGTTTCTCATACATTTCTCTCCAAGAATCCAATATTGAGTTGGTCAGAGTAGCCAGTCCTCTTGCCAGTTAAATCTCTCATTGTACTTAAATATGTTGGTATTGTCATTTACATATCAACCTTCTGTTACTTTAGTGAGCCTGGGCTCTTAGTAAATTGACAAAATTAATTGAAATGAAGACCCTGCACAAAAGTGATGACTTCAGCAAGGCAAATGCCATCTTGACAAGCCAGCTACTCATCAGTACTGTCTTCTTCATCATATGTCTTCTTTTAGTTTTCATATTAGACTTTATCCAGGCAAGATAATCCATTAAAAATTTGATACAGGGTGGGTATAGGACTGACTCTATATCAGCTGATAGTCTGAAAGAAGGAATGGATAGAGATAGACTGGTGGGGTGGAGCGAGAAAGGAAAGTAAGGAGGGAGGGAAGTGAGAAGGGGGTGGGGATCAAAAACATTCCCTCATGTCTGGGTCTGATAGTTTACATGAAATCTGTAAGAGTTAGCCTTTCTACTCAGCCTACTCAGTGATAGAGTGTAAGATTACCTCACGTGTCCCCTTCATCTCACTAAATGATCAGTGTGAAGACAGGATGAAAGGTAATCTTTTTCATATGTGGTGGGTTTGCCTAAGGACAGTTAAGATTTAGAACAGCATACTTTAATTATGAGGAATGTTTGCTTAAAGACATTTGATTACTATTAAATACATTCCATAAGATCAATGTTTAATTTTAAAAAGGAAGTTTGCTTTTGATTCTAATAGCTGTAAAATTCTGCTAAAGCAATAAATCAGAAGAATTTACTCAAATCCGAGCTTGGGTAAATGAGGTATGGAAAGATAAGATGCAAGAAAGACTTATCATAAATGAAAACACATTTGCAACTTAAGTATGTCGTTTTTTTAAAAAAACAGGATGACTTTTACAAAAGATCGAAAATTAAAAGGTAATTTTAAAATAAGCTACAGGGGACCTCCCTGGTGGCGCAGTGGTTAGGAATCCGCCTGCCAATGCAGGAGACACGGGTTCGAGCCCTGGTCCGGGAAGATGCCATATGCCGCAGAGCAACTAAGCTCGTGTGCCACAACTACTGACCCTGCGCTCTAGAGCCCTCGAGCCACAACTACTGAGCCCACGTGCTGCAACTACTGAAGCCTGGGCACCGAGACCCCGTGCTCTGCAACAAGAGGAGCCACCGCAGTGAGAAGCCAGTGTACCAAAACTAAGAGTATCCCCAGCTCACCGCAACTAGAGAAAGCCCATGCGCAGCAACAAAAACCCAAAGCAGTCAAAGAAGAAGAAGAAGAAAAAAAAAGTGATAATAAAAAAAAAAAATAAGCTACAAAAACCAAAGGGTAATTTATAAACATGGTGATACAGCATAGAATAAATGAGCTGTATATATCTGGATTAGTAGCTAAGAACCAAACAGTTGTTGAAGACATTTATATAAAGCAACCTACAATGCATGCTTTTTTGTTACTAAAAATAGTTTCATAATAGAAAGGTCCAAAAACTGCTTATTGATTACCTACATTATGTAAAGGAACTATTTTAGGGGAATTAGAATACCCAAACTATATTATTACATAGTCTTTCCCTCAACCTTGGAATCTAGTTGAGGGAGAAAGGGCACACGTAAAAACCAAATGAATTTTATACAATACTCGACAAGTAAAAGTAATAAAAAGCAATACTGATAAAATTCTAGAGCTTAAGCATTTTTATGCAAATACAACTAAATATTTTTTTAAGTTGAAAAAACACAAGGGACTATTGAAGAAGAAAACTCTTTTTTTTTTTTTTCTTTCTGCGTTGGGTCTTCATTGCTTTGTGGGCTTTCTCTAGTTGCGGCGAGTGGGGGCTACTCTTGGTTGCGGTGTGCGGGCTTCTCATTGCAGTGGCTTCTCTTGTTGTGGAGCACGGGCTCTAGGCGTGCGGGCTTCAGCAGCTGTGGCACGTGGGCTCAGTAGTTGTGGCTCACAGGCTCTAGAGCACAGACTCAGTAGTTGTGGCGCATGGGCTTATTTGCTCCGCTGCACGTGGGATCTTCCCAGACCAGGGATTGAACCCATGTCCCCTGCATTGACAGGCGGATTCTTAACCACTGCTCCACCAGGGAAGTCAGAAAAACTCTCTTGTATGACCCTCCATCTCTGGGGCCATGCAAATTAAAAGAACAAAAGATTAACAGGAGAAAAGGCACACAATTTTTATTAATATTTACATGCATGGGAGTTACAGGAAAGGAGTAAGACTCAAAAAAGAGGTTAGGCTCAAGGGCTTATATACCCTTGTAACAAAAGAAAGGGGGTTTGGGCTTCAAGGGATGAAATATTGTGAAAAAATGACTAGGAAATATATGAGGGGACTAATGGAAGATAAGGGCTATTTTAGCGAGGTCTGTTTATGCAAACTCATCTTGGCGTTGACTCCCTGTCTTCAATGATAAGAACTGTACTTCTCTCTGGGGATGGCGGGGGGCCACCTTCCTCAAGGGAAAATTTATGCCCTGCTTTTAGGCAAATAAGGGGAAGGCAGAAAACTCCCCAAATCTCTTGATTCTTTTTAAAATTACTATTTTATTTTATTTTTAACTTTTATTTTTTGGCCATGTCGTGCGGCATATGAGATCTTAGTTCCCTTGCCAGGGATTGAACCCGTGCCCCCTGCAGTGGAAGGGTGGAGTCTTTACCACTGGACTGCCAGGGAATTCCCATCTTTTTATTTATATTTATATTTATTTATTTATTTATTTATGGCCGCACCACGTGGCTTGCAGGATCTTAGCTCCTTGACCAGGGATCGAACCCAGGCCCTGGCAGTGAAAGCACGGAGTCCTAACCACTGGACTGCCAGGGAATTCCCCCAAATCTGTTGATTCTCAATCGCCTTCAGCTCAAGTTAGTCCTCATGACAAAGTGGTTTATTTTGAGGTGACTCCTGCAGATCAATGCAGCCTACCCTGATGGCCAGGTTTAATACTTGTGATAGGACAGTTGGGAAGGAATGTTGCTCTGTGGCCTTCACAGACAGAGGAAACTTTTCCTCAGGAAGCGATGACAAATTTGCTATCTCTTATTATGAAATTTTGAAATAACTTTATAACAGTTTTTACTGATTATAAAGTAATACATGCTGCTCAAAATGGAAAATTAGGAAAGTTCAGAAACAACTCCAACATCTGGAGGTATCACTGTGACATTTTTTCCACATTTCTTTCTAACTACTTAAAAATTTTTAAAATATATTTAAGAACATGTAGCTGGGATGCCAAAAAATCCCTCTTGAATGCCAAGTCTAATTAGTAAGTATTGGAGTATGGAATGGAGAAACGTATTAAAGCTCAGTCCAGTCTGTGCTTTTTCAAGTCAAAAAGGGCATAATATTCATTAATTTGTCAAATCCCTGTTTTGGATGATTGCTGAGAGGAGAGTGGCAATTGACTCTCACTCTTTGTTCAAAACTTCTTGATTACATTTTAAACAGATTTATTCAAATATAATTCACATACTATACAACCGACCCTCTTAAAATATACAATTCAATGGTTTTTAGTGTATTTACAGAGTTGTGCAACCATCACCACAATCTAAATATAGAAGAATTTTATCAGCCCAAAAGAAACCCAGTGCCTTTTAGCAGTCCCCCACTCTCCATGTGCCCCCTATCCTACCAGCCCTAGGCAATTACTAATTTTTTTCTGTTGCTATAGATTTGCCTATTCTGGACATTTCATAGAAATGGAATTATACATTACATAGTCTTTTGTGACTTTTCTTATACTTAGCATGATGTATGTTTCATCCACATTGTAGAATATACTGGTATTTCATTTCTTGTTGACAAATAACATTCCATTCTATGGATATACCATATTTTATTTATCCATTCATCAACTGATATGCATTTGGCTGGTTTCCATTTTTTTGCCATTAAGAGTAATGCTGCCATGAATACTTGTGCATGCGTTTTTGTATGGACATATGTTTTCATTTATCTTGATAGATACCTAAGAGTAAAATTGCTGGGTCATGTGGTAACCCTATATTTAACATTTCAAGGAACTGCCAGACTGTTTTCTGAGGGAATTGGGACATTTTATGTTCCCACACACGTGTGAGGGATCCAATTTCTTCACATCCTTGCCAAAATTTGTATTCTGTCTATTTGATTATAGTCATCCTAGTGGGGGGGTGTGGTTTTGATTCTGCACTTCCCTGATAGACAGTGATGTTGAGCATCTTTTCATGTGCTTATTGGCCATTTGCACATGTCCTCTGAAAAAATATCTTTCAGATCACACCTGTGAAACTTACTATCATCAAAAAGACCACAGATAACAAATGTTGGCAAGGATGTGGAGAAAAGGGAACCCTTGTACACTGTTAGTAAATTGGAGTAGCCACTATGGAAAACAGTATGGAGGCTCCTCAAAAACTAAAAATAGAGCTACCATATGGTCAAGCAATTCCATTCCTGGGCATATACCCAAAAGAAGCAAAAACACTAATGTGAAAAGATACATGCACTCCAGCGTTCACAGCAGCACTATTTACAATTGCCAAGATATGGAAACAACATAAGTGTCCATCAACAGATGAATGGGTAAAGAAGATGTGGCATATATACACAGTGGAATACTAATCAGCCGTAAAAAATGCTGCCATTTGCAGCAACATGGATGAACCTAGAGGGTATTATGCTTAGTGACATTTCAGACAGAGGAAGACAAATACTGTATAACTTATATGTGGAATCTAAAAAATAAAACAAATGAGTAAATACAGCAAAACAGAAGCAGATTCACAGACATAGTGGTTACCAGTGGGGAGAGGAAGGAGGAGGGGCAAGATAGGGATGGGGGATTAAGAGGTACAAATTACTATGTATGAAATAAATAAGCTACAAGGATATATTGTAAAACACAGGAAATACAGCCAATATTTTATAATAATTAAAAAACTTTTTTGATTTGTTTTATCTTTGCTTCTTACTTTTGACCTTCTCTAGGTTTGCTTTTGCTAATTTTTTTCTGATTATTTATGAGTACCTATGAAATTTTATTTACATTTGTCACAAAGAAAGTGACCTAAATATACTGAAGATTAACCCTTGTTAGTGAAATTCTAGAAGAAGAAAGAGAAAAACTAAACAATTACCTAATCATCCTTAGATTAGAGAAAAAAGAATGCCTAGATAAAGCTCATTAGAATATTCACTGAGAGTGAGCTGATTGGATGAATACATAATTAGTTTCTCAGATGTCTTTAATTTCATTAAGGTTTATTAGAATTACCTAAACCTTTTATCAGGACTGCTAATTTCTTCCTAGAAGAAGACTATGAAGGAGTAGAAATTTTGGCCTAGACCAGCTTTGGGAAATTCTTTTCTTTATCTCTGTATTATTTTTTTTTCTATCTCCTCAAACTTATCCAAAAGAAAGAAACAAACAAGTAAACAAAAACAAACAATTCTATATGCAGCCAGGCAGAAGAAGTCACCTAACAGGGAAATCCACCAGACTGAACTGGATTTCTCAAATAATATTTGAGCACACAACAAATTCCAAAAAAGGATTCTCCTGCTCAGTAGTTATTTATTTATAAAAGCAACAGGAAGATGTTCTCTTATGGGCAAATCCTCTAGAATAGTCCCCAGAACATTTTCTAAGGAAACAAACAACAAAAAGCCAACCACACAGTAGGGAAATAAATTTAAATAATTTATATGATAAATTATTTCAAATAATTTTCCTCTGCTGTTCTGAGTTCTTATCTGAGAAGAACTCAGACAAGATTAACAAGACAAGATTAAAAGACAGATTAACAAGAGAAAAACAAATACAAGTTTATTAACATGTATATATCTTGTACACATACATCCTGGTTCATAGCCAGGAAAACTGAATAACTCCCTGAGATGGCCCCGAGCCACCACCTTAAATACCACCCTCAGCAAAAGACAAAAGAAAGATGTTTGGGTGGCGTAGAGGGGAACAGTTATGGGAGGTTAGGAGGAAAAGCACTGGAAAGAAGGGTAAGGTTTGTTATGCAGGTTTAAGTAGGTGCCTTCTCTACTGACAAAATTCTCGTGTGATTTAGAGTCAACCTTCTCTTCCTGGGAGGGAGGGAGACACAAATGGATACTTCCTTTATAAATGTACATTTCTCTTACAAAAGGATAACTTCTACTCTTTTTTTCAGAGCTTCTCCTGCATCTGCAGTTTCTCAAAATAACCAGCTCAAAATAATTCTTATGCCAAAGAGGTACATTTTGGGGGTAGCATATTCTGGTACTCTTCAGCACAAACCAACCAAATGACATAATTCAACCACAGGGAGAAGACTCAAACATAGAAAAGACAAGAATGGAGAAACAGTTATGAAAAATAAGGGGCTGTGTGTAATTAATGCACTTATTCATTGAACTTAGTCTAAATAATTAAAAAACAGGAAGTGTATGTTATGATTTTTGAAAGAAATATAAGATGGTTGAGAGCAGGGGTTATTATAGATTTTGTGTCCTACCTATTTTATACCATAAAATAATGGTATATAGTTATAATGAACTGAGATAAAAATCTAAGAGCATATTAGTCAAGAAAATAGGAGTGTTAAGAATATGTATACTATTTTTATTATGGGGAATTGATAAATATGGTTTTTTTTTCCTGTAGTTGGTTCATTAAAAGTAACACTGAAAGGCTTTTACATGCAGAATTTGGCTTGTACCCTTTAACAGTGGGCAAGGGTTGTCTCCCCTGATAAGAGAGGATTAGGAGAATTCTAATATTAAAAATTCTTCAGCCTCATCCATATCTGTTCAAAGGTCCTCATCTCATATTATTACTGAAAGTGGGGTCTGGCTGCTTGCTGCTCTGAAGCCAATAAAGAGGCAAAGTTGGTGAAAAGGAAAGTTTGCTTTATTTTGGAGGCTGGCAACATGGTGGGGAGGTGGGGGGGCTCCTGTCCAAAAGCTGACTCCCCCTCCCTCCCCCCCCACCTCTGGCAATCAGTGGGCAAGAGCTTTTAAAGGGGAGTTTCAGGGGGTTATAGGCAGAGGGAGGGGGCTACATGCAGAAACAGCACAGTCAGCTCTGATAATTATCTTGAAATTGGTATAGTTGGTCTTCAGTTCCAGGGTTGGTTTGTTCCCATTTCTTTAAGGCCAGCTCTCGGAATTGTGGCAGGTTATGTCATGCCTATAGTCTGGTCATCATGTAGTTAACTTCTTCCACCTGCTGGGGGTTTCAGTATCTACAAGACAGCCCAAAGGACATGGCTCAAAATATTATCTATAGCCCTTGAGGAGGAACTAAAGGTCCTTGACTTTGCTTAATGACTAAACTATTATTATTTGGTCTTGTTTGACTGCTTTCCTTTGTTTCTGCATTTTCTCTCTTCTCTGATTAAAATTATTCTTTGGCTAAAGTTTTTCTACAGACAAAAGGCAGGTGGAGGATATGAGAGGGAAGGAGCATAGGGTCCTTCTTTGTTTCAATATCCCGGGATCCTTCCCCTTCCCCATCAATGTTCTTACTTTCATGCAAATGTCCAGCATTGCAACTCTGCAACTCTTACAGTCAGGTTGTGGTGTTGGTCCTTGGCAGTGACTAGTGTAGGAGGCGAGGGACTCCTCAAAGTGGTCTTGGAAGCTTCCTAGTTCTCTTTGTGTTCTTAGTTGCATATGCATAGCTTTCCATTTCTCTTTATCCTCTGGCATCAAAAGATGCCAGGTGACTTTACTATCTTTATTGTCATTATTGTTGTCATAATGACTGAGTACCCAAGCCACTAGATCCATGCCTTTCCCTTCACCTGGATTCACACAGCTAAAAGATAAACTAGGGTATATTAAAAATTTTAAGAGTTTAAAATCAGGCAGCACCAAACCAGAGGGGGTTACAAGCACTCTGCCCACAGGAACTAGAAAAAAGACTTGTATAGAAAAAATAGGGAAGCAGAGAAAGAAAATTGTATTAATTGGCTATATAGTTGGCTGTTTGTGACTGGTTGACCTTAGTGCTTTGATTTAGAAAACGTGAGGCATTTTCAGGCTTAGATTTTGGTTTGGTTATGTAGGCTGTGTAGGGGAGTAGAATTTGCCACCCCAAAATATATCTCTTTGGCATGAGGATTATTCTTATTATTCTTATTATTATTATTTTTGGCCGTGCTGCGAGGCACGCGGGATCTTAATTCCCCCGACCAGGGATTGAACTGGCGCCCCCTGCAGTGGAAGCATGGAGTCCTAACCACTGGACTACGGGGGAAGTCCCCATGAGGATTATTTTAGTGCTGATTATTTTTAAGAAACTGCAGGCACAGGAGAAACTGTGAAAACTGAGTAATAGAAGTTACCCTTTTGTAAGAGACTAACCACCGGACCACCGGGGAAGTCCCCATGAGGATTATTTTAGTGCTGATTATTTTTAAGAAACAGCAGACACAGGAGAAACTGTGAAAACTGAGTAATAGAAGTTACCCTTTTGTAAGAGACATTTACACTTGTAAGGGTAATCTCCATTTGTAAGGGTGTCTCCCTTGCTGTACCTGGAAGAAGAAGGTGACATTATTTCTAGAAACTCTTATCAATGCAGAAGGCAAAGGTTTAACTTTTCATGACAGCCTTACCCTCGTTTACTGCGCTTTTCCTGGTAGCCTCGCATAACCCACTCAACCCACCCCCAACATTCTCTTTTGTTTTTAGCTAAAGATGGTAGTTAACGTGAGGGTTTCCCCCATTTTGGAGAGTTACTCAGTTTTCCTGAGTCTCTAGGAGGTTATCTGTCTTACGGAAATTTGATTATTAGGCCACCAAAAGAACCTAGAAGGGTAGAAGTGTGAAATAAAATTCATATTTTATGGCAAGACAAGAAACATTTAAACATAAAAAGATTTCTCTGCCCTTTGGCCCCCTCTCTCCCCTCTGCTGTGCATTGTGTATCTGCATTATGCATCGACCAAACCTCCCCCATGGGCAGAAATACCTGCTCAACCATATAGAGCAACATTCTTGTAGCATCAACAAGACAACTCCTTAAAAGATAACATTCCATCTTGATCTTGTAAGGGGTCATGATGACCCACCACTCTGTACTTGCATATCTGGAATGTGTAAACCGTCAATAATGATGCCGAAAGTTTGGCCTCTCTGCACCAGTGACATACAGAGTTTTGGGCGAAGAAGAAAAGGATAGCTTTATTGCTTTGCCAGACAAAGGGGGACACAGCAGGCTCCTGCCTCGAAAAACTGTGTCCCAACCCGGGAGGATTTTTTTTTTTTTTTTTATACAGCAGGCTCTTATTAGTTTTCTATTTATATGTATAAAACCCGGGAGGATTTGATGAGGAGTTTTATAACAATACTTCAAGGGTGGTGTTGCTGACAAGATTAGGGTGTGTGCAGGGTCTCATGTGACTGGCGTCCTAATCTTGATGAGTTTCCTTTTAGTCTTACCTCAGGTGGTTTTGGGGCTGCTCCTCCCTTGATTAGCAACTGTTTGAATACTTATGCCTTTAGGTGCTGTAGCCATCTTACAATAAGCATGAGATGAAAGCCAACATTGTAGGTATGGTTGGGGAGAAAAAAAAAAAAAGAGCCCATTCTGAAAGCATTATTCAGCATCTATACCACCCCTGGACCACATAGTTCTGGACTTATTTGTATATGAGATAAATACACTTCTTTTTGTTTTATCTGCCATTAGTCAGGCCTTTATGGCACTCCCAGGCAAACGTATGTCTAATGAATACAACTTCACTGGGGCTGGAGAAGAACATTATTACTGTATTCATATTAAGCTCCATGCTGCTCCTGGAATTGCATCCCAAGGAATGAAACCATTCATTCCTCAGAATCCATCTCCCATGATCTAGAAGAACAGGGGTTGGCACACTTTTTCTAATGAGGACCAAGTAGGAAACATTTTAGGTTTATGGGCTATACAATGTCTGTAACAACTACTCAACTCTGCAAATCTGCCCTTTGGAACTCAGGGAAGGTCATGGAGGCTGGTGTCTTGTCTACAAGAAATGCAGGACAAAAAAAAGGCTTCTGTGCCCAGGAGCCCACCGGCCCCCCACCCTGGTTTCAATACTATGTCATTTAATGTAGAACCCTTCTGTCTCAAAAAATTTATATAACTGTGCCTTGACTTCAAACGGGCGGAACAGTTCTCAGAGATTTCTGAGATGCTCTTCCCAAGTTATAATCCTCAATTTGGCTTGAATAAAATTTTCCATTTCTTTCTTAGATTGACTGATTAATTTTTCATGGACAAAGGAAAACATTTTTCCTAACAGCTGCCATGGTATTAAAGCCACCTCAGTCTAATGGCTTCCTTGTTTAGTTAATTTCACAACCCTAAGCTAATGCTGATGATAATTTGAGTCATTTTGATACAGTATCATGCAGTTAATTACTAGGGTTCCATGCCTGCCACCCTCCACTCTACTCCATGTCAGGGATAAGACTGGGGTACAGGACTAGGGTGAAGTTGGCAAGACACTTACGGTGCGTTTACTCTTGGCCTGACCCTGAGAGTGAGGGCCTCCTTGATTTTGTGCCCTAAGTGCTTCACTCACCTCACCCTGGCCCTGCCTGCACCCCAGGAAGGAGCTTATCCTGATGTTCCTCAAATATATGAGCAACCTAATCTAGAAGTCTATTTTGAGAATACGTTTTCTGGGGTCATTCCTGGCACCAATTAATTCTATCAGAGTCCCAGGAGGGAACAGATGTTACACTCAAATTAGAATAACATGAGGAGGATTTATAAATGGACTATTTGCAACCATGAAGGCCAAGTATAGAGAAACCACAACACCCTGGGAATAATGACTGCAGGGACCTATTACCATGGAGATCTAAATGGGCAAGGGAGGGCGTGGTTATCAGGGTCCAGAGACAGAGAGCAAGAGCAGAGAGGGTACCTGACAAGTTCTTAAGCTCTGATCAAGTTCTCAGTGACCTTGCAGGGAGGGAGCCAGGGGAATAAACGCCCAGACCTCTTGCTCTATGTACTGATGTACTATTAGTTTTCCCCATTGGCCAGTCAATATTGGTTAGCCTCCTGGAGTGTAGAAAGGGGGAGAGTAATTTGAGAGGAGCAAGCAAAGCATATCCATCACTAGTGGCCAACTATATGCCAAGTAAAAGAGTATCAAAATAACATAAGGAATAGAGGGGTCATTATATTCATATCAAAGTTGAGTACAAGAAAAAAAGTCACAAATTAAATAGGGTAACTCATTTATAACTCACAAAAAGCCCCACATCTCCTTCATGGACACTTTTTTTTGCATCTAATAACATAGCTACAAAAATATGAAAAAACTTAGCTGCAAGAAATCTAAGGAGAGATTAACAGATGGAATATAGTGATGATGAAATATATTTTTGGCAAGACAAGGAAAATTTAAACGTAAATTTTTTCTCTGGGCCTTTTCCCTCCCCTGTGTACTGTGTATCTGCATTAATCAGACCTCCTTAGGAGATAAACTTCCTTCTTAATCTTGTGAGGGGTCATGATGACCCACTCCTCACTTTATAACTGTGCTTTTCCTGGTAACCTCCTATAACTTTTTTTCTGTGTATAAATGTCAACATGTCGTTTGTTGTATAACACTTTGTCTCAAAAAAGTATGTAACTGTGCTTTGACCTCTGATGGGTGGAACAGTCCTCAGAGATTTCTGAAAGACTGTCTCTCGGGTTATAATCCTCATGTAGGCTTGAATAAAATTTTCTATTTCTTTCCTAGATTGACCATTGGTTAATTTTTTGTCAGCAGTGAGAAGCTTTAGTATTCAGTTTAGAAGTATAAGCTTGGGAGAGGTTGATACAACATTAACAGGAAAACCTGAGAAACTTTTCTAACTATGATTAGGCTGCAAAACTGGAAAGCATACCATAGAACAGGAGCTGGAGATCTCCACAGAAAAGATGCAATACAAATGTGACCAGAGTTACAAGCTAAAATCCAAGCACTGGTCTAGAGAATTTATAATATTACAGCTTTAAAATGAGATGTTTATCAGTTGGGATTCAGTTCAGCTGCAAGTAACAGAAAATCCCCAAATCATGTTGACTTAAACAGGATATAGCTCAATGTCCAGAGGAAGGCAGTCTAAGGCTGGTATGGTGGCTCTACACAAAATCCTCAAGAACCCAAGCTACTTTCATCTTTCTGTCCCACTGTATCGAAAAGGTGGCCTTGAGTTCATGGTTAAAGATGGAGCCATGGATTTATTCATACTGTGGGCAGCAAGATGGAGGAAGAGGAAAAGAATGGGCAAAGCAGAAGTGCCTATTATAAAGCAACAGTACTCCAAAAAAGAAAAAAAAAAAGTAGAAGTGCCAACTATCTATGAAGGGAAGCTCTTGAAGGGAGTTGCCATGCAATACTTCTGCTTACATTCCTGGGGCTAGAACTTAGTCATATTGCCACGTCTATTTGAAAAACATCAAAAAAAAAAAAAAAAGGAGGGGCTTCCCTGGTGGCACAGTGGTTAAGAATTCGCCTGTCAACGTAGGGGACAGGGGTTTGAGCCCTGGTCCGGGAAGATCCCACATGCCGCAGAGCAACTAAGCCTGTGTGCCACAGATACTGCGCCTGCACTCTAGAGCCCGCAAGCCACAACTACTGAGCCCATGTGCCACAACTACTGAAGCCTGCATGCCTAGAGCCCATGATCCGCAACAAGAGAAGCCACCGCAATGAGAAGCCGGCACACCGCAACGAAGAGTAGCTCCCGATCGCCGCAACTAGAGAAAGCCCGCACACAGCAACGAAGACTCAACACAGCCATAAATAAATTAATAAATAAATAAATTAATTAATTAAAAAAAAAAGAAAAGCATCACAGCAAACGTAGAATTCTTTTTCGTGTTCTGGTTGGCTGTGTGGCCAGTTGAAAGTCTATGACTAAGAAAGAAGGTGAGAGCATATACTGAGAAGCAGCCAGCAGTTAGTCTCAGCCACAGCCAGCCCACACTTCCTGAAACACAGTAAAACCTCAGTATTTGTGGAAGAAATGTCAATGGTTTTTATCAGGTGCATAAACACAAAAGGTCCAAAATGAGAAGGTTGGAGTTATATCCTCAAGTTCTGTTTTCAGTTTGACCCATCAAGTTGGAAAACCGAGTGGTTAAGATAGTATAAGACCAAACCTGCCTTTTCTTCTTCTCTTGTTAAAGTACCTGCCCCTGGCGTAGTAACACCACATAATATACATGAGAGTGATTGTGCAGTGGGTTGCCCAGTTAAAGATCAAGTGTGCTGTTTTTTTTCCCTCTTCTTTATTGGGATGATTCCAGAAACGACTTTGGACTCACTGAAGGAACCCCTCTTAATTGTCAGTTACCCTTTCTCATCATCTGTCTAAGCAATGTAAATAATGTTATTTGGAATAGGAATAACTCTTGGCTCTGAGTTTAGTAGTCAAGAGACAAGTGACTCTTAAATTTACAGGTGCATAAGAATTAGCTGGTATATTTGTTGAAAATTCTTATTCCTGGACCCCATTACCCAGATACTCTGATTCAATGTCAGACATGGGCTAGGACCTGCAATCTACATTTTTTTTTTTTTTTTTTTTTTGGCGGTACACGGGCTTCTCACTGTTGTGGCCTCTCCCGTTGCGGAGCACAGGCTCCGGACGCGCAGGCTCAGTGACCATGGCTCACGGGCCCAGCCACTCCGTGGCATGTGGGATCCTCCCTGACCAGGGCATGAACCCATGTCCCCTGCATCAGCAGGCGGACTCTCAACCACTGCGCCACCAGGGAAGCCCTGCAATCTACATTTTAACAAGTTTTTCAGATAATTTGGACACACATATTTAGAGTAGCACTATCTAACAGAATTATATTGTGAGCCATATGTCCTTTTAAATTTATGAGCGGTCACTTAAGAAAAGTGAAAAGAAATTGGTAAAATTAACTTTAATAATATATATTATGTATATCAATATATCTAAAACATTATCATTTAGACATGTAATCAGCATAAAAAATTATTAATGAAATATTTTACTTTTTTTTCTACCAAGTCCTCAAAACCTGGTGTATATTTTACACTTACAGTACACCTCAATTGGGACCTGCCACATTTCAAATGCTCCATCACCTTGTGAGGCCGTGGCTGTTACATTGGACAGGGCAGGTTTAGAGGATTAGACGGCATTAAATTGAAACGATGGAGGTCAGAGCCTGCATTTCGTTCTTATGTTTGTAGAGCCTAGCAAAGTGCCCAGAATATAGGAAATGTTCAAGAAATATTGGTTGGTTGGTTGGTTAGTCACACTAACAGTTTGGGCTGTAATCACATGAAGCCATGTGCCTATGGCTGTTACTGTGGCTCAGGAAAGAGCCCAGGTTTTTCTGGGGGGATGCAGAAATTTCTGGGGTGTTCAGAAATCTGCTGGGGCAGTTAATAGATGGGTGTTCAGAATTCTGTTAAGAATAACTTCAAAGGCAGTGAGGGAGGAGGGACTCACTTCAAAGGCTTTAAGAGGTAAAATAGAGCAAGTTAGTAAAGCCTGTTGCTAGGACAACCTGCTCGGGATTGAAAGAGACTCACACGTTGTGGACCTAGGCCTGGTATGGCTGTGATCTCTCCTTTTGTAATATACTCTCTTTTTGCTTGGCTCTAAGGAAGAACAGTTTTAAAATGGCTATTTAAGAGTGCAATTTGGAGCCAGAGGGCCGTGTGGCACTAAAAGTGTTTTAAATGCAAAGAGAAGGAAAATGGACCTAACGTTGATTGGAAAAGGGCCACCTGAAGTGAAGAAAAATCACTGAGATTCCTGTTAAATTACTGAAATATGCAGTTCAAGAAGAACTTTTATCTCCCAGCTGCTGATAGACTTCATTTATGGGTATCAAGAATGGGGATCAAACTAAGTTTTTCCTGGGGCCTAGAATATCATTAGATTAAGCAGTTTAAGATTGTTAAGAAAGTAATTATTTGGTACTAAGGTGATTTTATTTTCTTAAGTTTTATTCTCAATTTATCATTGAAATATTTATACAGATATTACCTGGTAATTAATATTTAATGTTTTAAATAAATTCTAAATAGTGAACTTTTGTTGAGCAATTACTATATGCCTGACATTCTGCTGAAGGCTTTCCATTTATTTAATTTCCAGGAAAAATTTTTTTGTCTATACTTTACCGATTTTTTAAAATTAATTAATTTATTTATGGCTGCTTTGGGTCTTTGTTGCTGCCCGTGGGCTTTCTCTTGCTGCGGTGAGCGAGGGCTGCTCTTTGTTGTGGTGCATGGGCTTCTCATCGCAGGGGCTTCTCGTTGCAGGGCACGGGCTCTAGGCGCGCGGGCTTCAGTAGCTGTGGCACGTGGGCTCAGTAGCTGTGGCTTGCGGGCTCTAGAGTACAGGCTCAGTAGTTGGTGCACACGGGCTTAGTTGCTCCACCGCACGTGGGATTTTCCTGGACCAGGGATCGAACCCGTGTCCCCTGCATTAGCAGGCGGATTCTCAACCACTGCGCCACCAGGGAAGTCCCCTGATTTTTAAAAAATTGAAATTTAGAGATATTAAGTGATTTGTTCAAGAATTGTTTCTATAGGAACAATAGAACTAGGGATAACTTTTATAGTGTGCTTTCCACTTTTAGAAAGTACTTGTATTATTCCTCGTAATAACCTTAACTAAGCTGTAAAGTTCACATTTGTAATATGTTGGTAAATGCATAGGGCCTTAAAGGATCTGACATTAACAATAGATTACAAGTGTAGATTCATATAACAAAAGTGACATTTGAGAAATACATCGCTCTAACAATATTAGGAGAAATTGAAATAAGCAGAGACTGGAGGCAAATGCAGTGATTACAAATAATTTGTAATAATCCCAGCAGGAGGTAGACAGAGCCTAGAGTAAAAGAAGGCATTTGTACATAGAGAAAGGAAGGCACTGGTGATGATCCTTAGTAACTGGTCCCACTTAACCACTGTTCTCTCTCTTATTTCCTACAGAGCTCCTAACCAGACCAGTATGATTATTACTTCTACTCCATTCATTGCCACGTTGGCATTAACTACTGATTTCTCCAGCCTGATGTGCCTTCCTTGCACTCTCTGTAGAAAAGGAATCATTGGGTGAAGAACAGATGAATTCCACTCCCTTTGCCAAACATGAAATTAATTGGCTCATTTTGTAAGATAGTGCAGAAAAGATTCAAAATTCAAGGAGGTGGACATGAGTCACAAGGATTTTTCAAGATAATATTTTCTAACTTAACAGTAAGCCATCATCAGAAGTTATCTGTACTTTTCCTCAACCCTTCTTGGTGAGGGTGGTTTTTTTAATTCAAAAGTTCTAACAGTGAGGACAACCCTCTCCCCCATCCCATGTTCTCCTTCTCCCATCTAGGGAGAGGCAAATAAATAGAAGTCCTCCATAGTCAAATTATACCAAGACATTGAATGCTCTAACTTCTTTTTCTGGCCTACATTTTTTCTGCTATTTTAAAAAAAATTTTATTTGTTTTTCAGCCATGCCACACAGCATGTGGGATCTTAGTTCCGTGACCAGGGATCAAACCTGTGCCCCCTGCAGTGGAGACAGGGTGTCTTAACCACTGGACTGCCAGGGAACTCCCCGGCCTAAATTTTTGACAGTCATACCATTTGTGGTAGTCAAATGTTGCTGCCAAAATGAAAGGGAATAGAAAGTCCAGAAATTTGGGGATTTGTAGGCTTGGAAAAAGGGATTGCTTTTCAGCCTAACAACATAAAATTTAGAGCTTTTCTGTGCAAATAATAATAAAACTCTTTACCAAATTAAGGTGAAGTCAAGTAAATCCTTTTAGTTAGATCAAATGGCCTGGGGATGATAGTGGAATGAAGCAGGGATATTAAGGGTATAGTTCTCTCACTGGAGCTTGATAAAGTCAGGAACCCTCAATTAAGTCAGGCAGAATTATGGGGTTAGAAAGCCAAAAAATATATAACCCCCCAAAATACAGCTAGAAGTAAACTGTGCTTGGGGTTATCGGTGTTTTCAGTTAATTGGAATCAGATGAGAAGCTGACTAGAATAGGTTCCAAAAGAACTGCCATCTTGGACTAAAAGATATTATAATTGTTGAAGATATAAAATCATATTTAGTCCCCAACCTTCTATCAGCAGGAAACAGATTAAAAAAGCTACTCAGTCCCCAAGGATGGCATATTCTCCAATCCTCTTTTCAAATATAACTGAGGAGCAAAATAGAAAAGGAAGGAAATTCCAGAGGGTGGAACCAAGGATCACAGAAAGTCATGGACTGTGGAGTGTTACCAAGGAGCAAAACTGGAGCTAATGTGAACCTGTCACTGCAGTCTATCTCCTACTCATTCCCTTTTCAAATGCGAGTATTTTGTGTGTATCCTGCATCTGTTCCCCCATTGTACATTGGTTGTATAAGGGAATAAATACTTTGTACTTTTAATTCAAAGGCATGATGCATCAGATTTTTGTTCATCAAATATCCATTCCTCTCCACTTTTCCCCTGTGTGGCAGTACGTTTCCCTGTTCTTAGCACTTTGAACATGACCTTGCTTTGTGACTTGTGAACCTCTGACTTGCTTTGGCCAGTGGAATGCAAATATATGTAAAGGCTTCAAATGTTGAGCATTTATTTTGCTTGTGTTCCCCTGCTCTTGTAAACTGTCATGAATTGAGCATATTCCTTGGACCAGGGATATGTGGAGACAACTGGAGCAGAACTGAGCAAAAACGGAAATGTCTGTTGTTTTAAGCTATTGAATTTAGGAATGGTATATTATACATCATTATTGCATTAATAGCAGACTAATACATTCATCCTTTGAATGAAGAGAAGCTACATCTTGATATGATGTAGAGAATCCACGTATCATTCCAGAGGTAGAGTTAATCATGACTTGAGCTTGCTACTTTAACTAGCTGAGACTTTCAGGTTGTTAACTTGGGGAGGTAGTGAATGTGCTTGAGGTACAGGAAGAAGAGTGAGTTAAAGAGTTAATGACCATAAAGTATACAGTGGTTGTCCCTAGTGCTGTTCACTGTATGTTCTGTTCACCCCCTGACCCCGCCCTCCTTCCAGGCATATAGTAGAATTGTATTTGCTAGCCCCTTGTGATTGTGAGGGGTCAAGTAACTAGTTCTGATAAATGAGTTGTGAGCAGAAGTGACATGTGATTGCTAACATGAGAACCTCCAGGGCTTTCTTTTCATTTTGGCAAAGTGATTGGTATTCCAGATTATGGCTGCTCTGTCAGCCTGGGGCCTGACTGACGACACTGATGACATAGACCAGAGCCCCACAAACACTCAACGGAAGTGTAGCGCTAGTGAGAAATATTAATCTTTGTTGTGTTAAGCTCACAACGATTCTGTAGTAGGAGGTAAGATCTTTCCCATCTATTTTTGGATTTGATGTCTGGATGTGGAATAGCTGGGTTGATATTTTCCTAGTGTTCATACTGATATTTTACAGCCCATTCACATTCTGCTTGTTCAACGCCCATGTTCAAATTATTGTTAAATAATTTGAATATCATCCCCCTGGCTGGCCAAAAATAATGGAAAATGCACAGTGTAATGTTGTAATAAACATTTTGAGCATGAAGAATATTTGTTTATTCATAAAATTTTTAGTTCCTGGATTACATCATTGGTATAGAATCCCCAAAGAAGGTACATTATCTCACATTATCATAGTATTAAGTAGGGTAAATACTTGCTAGCTCAAGGAAATATCCTATGAATCAACTGATTATTTATGAAGACTAAAATATGCAAATCAAGACTCACTTGCCTTACTGTGCCCACCAATCCAAAGTTATCATGTGATAAACTATGCCCAGTATTCAACAGTTCTCCACCTTGTAAGGCCTGCTTTAAAAATCTCCTAGCCCAGGCACTAAAACTCTAAAAATATCCTATCTTAATTTCCCATTCTAAGATTCAACTGAAATTCTGACAAGGTCATGTTTCTACTTTGCAGTAAGTCTAACAAATTTACCTTTCCTTGATCCAACAGGGTTTTCTGATGATTTTTTAAAGGAGTCAACTCAGCAATTGTTTTTTTTTTTTATAAGTATTTTATTATTTATTTTGTTGCACCAGGTCTTACTTGCGGCCGGTGGGCTTCTTAGTTGCAGCTCGTGGGCTGCTTAATTGTGGCTCGCCAGCTCCTTAGTTGTGACATGCAAACTCTTAGTTGTGGGATCTAGTTCCCTGAGCAGGGATTGAACCTGGGCCCCCTGCATTGGGAGGGCAGAGTCTTAACCACTGGACCACCAGGGAAGTCCCAGCAAATTGCTTTCTTAAATGTGAAGTTTCACTAGCATGCATGAGGGTGATAGTATCCCTTTATCATTGCTAGCACTAATTATTATCACATTAGGAAATCTTTGCTTATTTGACGTGGGGGGGGAGTAGTATTTTATTGTTTTAATTTTGAACTTAGATTACTCTCAAGTTTGAACGTTTTTCAAGTTTTAAGTATTCCATCTATTAAATAATACGTGTGGAGTAAGATCTAAAATTAAGGTTCAATATAATGTACTGCTTTGAAATCTGGTGAAATTGAGAGGGGCTTCAATGGCCTAACTGCCAGTTCCCCACCCCACTCTGCTCTTAAGAACAAGGTACCCTCGCCAAACAACCCTCCTCATCAGAGGGACTGGGGGCAGTTCCTGCTTATCCCTGAGTAGTGGGCTTCAGTTTCCTGCCTACAAGTGGAATCATTCGAACGAGCCAATCACATCCTTCCACAGGAACTGGGGGCACTCCACCCTCATGATACTATAAAGCCTGCTTCCCATAGCACTGGTTGTTCATCCTGTTCCCAAGTACCAGCCTTGTGTGGCCCTGCCTGGGGTGTCCTCCTTCCCAGGCCGTGACTATACACACTAGTAAACTGCTGTTGATCTTACCTGTCCAGTGTTGGGAGCTGTCTTCAGCCAGCCTCATAATCCTAGGGCAGGAATCCCTCTTTCACCAACCAGGAGAAGAGGAGGTGGATGATTAAAGCAATTCGACAAATATTTATTATGTGCCTGCAAAGTGTGAAGCAGTATGTCAGTTGCTGAGGCCACCAGAGTGAACAAAACAGACTAACTCTGCCCTCACAGAGCTTATAGGTTTATGAGGGAGACAGACATCAAACAAATAGCCACATGATAATATATAATTAACACTGAGTTAAATGCTATGAAGGAAAATGTAAGGGTGCTTTTGTGAATTATGTCTTTTGAGTATTTGTCTATTGGGTTCTTAGTGTTTGTCATGTTAATTTGTTTGAGCTAATAATAAAGATATAAACGTGAAATTTCTTGTGTAGTTTTCTCTTTGCAGCTTAATTTTTGTGTTTTATAAAATAGATGTTTTAAATTTTATGTTGTCAAAGTGATCAATCTTTTCCCTCCTGATTTTTTTTGTTACTTTTACTTTTAGAGTTCTTCCCTGTCAGAAATTTTGCAACTATTTATTTATCTTTGCACATAAAATTTTTTTTTGAAAAGAAGTACATGCACATGTTACATGCCCATGCAAAAAATGTCAAATAGTACAAAAGAATATAGAATGAAAAGTAGGTCTCCTTTTCATCCCAAATTTCCAGAATCCATGGATCTGTGTTCTTTCAGAATTTTTTATGCAGATACCCACATATAGCCTTTAAACAATGATAGCCTATTACAAACTGTCTTCTGTCCCTTGTTTCATTTACTTAAAGATATATATGGGACCTTTCTAGATTATTGTGTGTATTTGTAGCCCATTTAAAAAATTAGCTGCACAGTTTTCCACTGAACATGTCAGGATGAAAAACTATGCCTCCAGTCTTCTATGTTACATATAATGTTGCAATGAACAATATGTCTCTATATACATATGCAAGAATATCAGATGTTTAAATTTTCAGAATTTGAATTGCTGGGTCAAGGCAATTGTTTATTAAGAACCTTCTATGTATTAAGAAAATTAGTACTTTGCCAAATATCTTATAATTATTTTTCCTCAGTTTGTCATCTAAGTTTGTGGTATTTGGGGCCGTACAGAAAATTAAAATGTTTATGTAGTCCAATTTATCCTTTCCTTTATGGTCTCTGGGTTTTGTATTTTGTTTAGACATATACCAAGATTAATTTGTTTCTTTTCTACTACTTTTAAGATTTCACTTTTACATTTAAATTTTTGATTTATGTGAAGTTTATTTTGGCAAAAAGAATGAGATAGGAAGCCAAGTTAATTTTTTTTCCAGATGGCTTCTCAGTGGCCCAACACCATTTATTATGAATCAATTTTTTCTCTACTATTTTGGTATGTTGTCTTTATCTTATACTAAATTCCCATTTACATTTAGATCTAGTTCTATGGTTTATATTTTGTTCTATCGATCTGTTTGTTTATTCATGCATCAGGACCAAGCCTCTTAAATTATTGTTCTTTATAAGACATTCTATACATTAGTTTTTATTCCATCTGGAATCGATTTTGGTATATGATGTCATGTGAGAATCTAAATGCCAAATAAAGTCACTCTGTAGACAGAAAGAAAAAAGAAGTTGAAGAAAATGGAGATGGTAGGTGTAGATCTCTCATGGCTTTTTGGATAATTAGTTCATGAAAGGTGTGAAAAGAGAAAGGATAGCTTACAACTATGGTACTTTTGTCATTTTATTACTAAAAATATGTTATGATATTTATTATTATTAACAGTATAATGAATGAATATTGTTATTTATATATGACCATTTTGATCACTGTTTTCTGTCCTTATAGTTCTTTGAAATTGTTAATGTTAAATTTTACTACCTGAATAAATTGTGGAAGACTCTATCTTGTTATTATACTTCCCTACACTTCTCCCTTTATACTCTTGTCTTTCCTATTTTTATGATTTTTTAAAAAACAGATTTAAATACAAAATAATATGTTTGAATTTTGCCACAGAGCTCCAAAGAGGAGCAGTACCATGATGTGACAAATATGTGGAGCCGTGCCCAGAATCTTCGTGCAACAGATTAGACTTGCCTATAATTATAAGTATTAGCTTTCTTTTGGGGAATACAAAATGAACTACATCATTAAAGAAAACAGAAGTTTTAAACACTGGTAGAGTTTAAAAGTAAGACTACAAAAGAAAGTGACACTAGGTTGCCTCCTCCTGGATGTGTGTCCCAGAAATAGAGCTTAATTTCCCAAGGAACACAACCGTTTAGGGTTGACTGCAGCTGTAATTCTGTGGCAGACACAGTTCATGACAGTTTCTACCACAGAGACTTGGAAAACCAAATACTGACTTCCTTAATCTTTCTTGTAGCCAGTTGTGGTTGATGTGACACAAACAAATGACTGTTAGTGAATACTGGGAAAGCTTTTTCTTTTCTGATGAAAGAGACAGTTATAGATCTAAAGTTTGTGCCTCCCAAGATTCATAAGCTAAAACCTAATCCCCAATATGATGATATAAGAAGGTGCGGCGGGCTTCCCTCGTGGCACAGTGGTTGAGAATCTGCCTGCTAATGCAGGGGACACGGGTTTGAGCCCTGGTCTGGGAGGATCCCACATGCCGCGGAGCGACTAGGCCCGTGAGCCACAACTACTGAGCCTGCGCGTCTGGGGCCTGTGCTCCGCAACAAGAGAGGCCACAATAGTGAGAGGCCCGCGCACCGTGATGAAGAGTGGCCCCCGCTTGCCACAACTAGAAAAAGCCCTCGCACAGCAACAAAGACCCAACACAGCAAAAATAAATAAATTAATAAACTCCTACCCCCAGCATCTTCAAAAAAAAAAAAAAAAAAAAAGAAAACCACAGCTTTAAAAAAAAAAAAAAAGAAGGTGGGGCTTTTTGGAGGTGATTAGGTCATGAGGGTGGGGCCCTCATGAATGGGATTAGTGACCCTATAAAAGAGGACCCAGGGAGCTCCCTTGTCCCTTCTGTCAC
Source organism: Mesoplodon mirus (assembly GCF_964341445.2). Taxonomy (NCBI): domain Eukaryota; kingdom Metazoa; phylum Chordata; class Mammalia; order Artiodactyla; family Ziphiidae; genus Mesoplodon; species Mesoplodon mirus. The sequence goes on along the minus strand of NC_138985.1, from coordinate 100,499,958 downwards.
ATGAGAACACAGTGAGAATACAGCCATCTATGAACCAGGAAGTGGGTCCTCATCAGACATGAAATCTGCCAGCACCATGACCTTGGACTTCCCAGCATCCAGAACAGTGAGTAATAAATATTTGTTGTTAAAGCCACTCAACGTATGGTATTTTTGTTATAGCAGATTGAGCAGACTAAGAGAAAACAGACGTGGTTGACACCACCTCTTCTCTCCTTTTTTTTCCTCTTGAAAGCAGACTTGATGCCCAGAGTTCTGAAAACTATTTTTTAACCATGAGGTATATTACAAGAGGGTCTCAGAATCTTGGCCTGGATGCCAGCACTCCCTATCTCCAAATTTCTTGCTGTGACAAAAACAAAAACCCTTTTGTGAGTCATTGTTAGTTAAGTGTTCTATAATGTGCAGCCAAGAATGGTAGAAAATAGAGAAAGTCTAGTAACATATGAAATGAAGGAATAATTTAGAAAATACAAATCAAGTAATAAACTGATTCTTGCCTACATAAATTCAATGACTTTTTTCCATAAACAGTTTTTCAACTGATGTTTACAGGAGTTGATATCCTATTAGAACAAAGTGTCACTAGATTTTATTTGGAGATTTAAATATGAAAACCCTACTTACAGGCTATAGGGGATAATATTCTCTTTTAATTGTTGTAGCTAAAGTAGTAAGAGTACTCAGAGCTAAAAAACATCTCAAGAGACACTCTATTCTTGCCACTCACCTTCTGTCAGATGGAGAATGAAACAAAATTTCTTTTTTAATGAACTGGTTTCAAGTTTAAAAAGCTCTTCATCCTCAAACTGTAACAGACACTTGCCTGCGTTTTTTCATTTTAATAATTCTATTGTGTTATTTATGTTTAATATTTTAATCTGGCCAGAATTAGTTTTTGATTGTAGTATTATGGTGTAAGAGATCACACTTTCTTATTCTAATGGAAAGACATTGTCTCCAACTGCATATTGAGTAATTTATCCTATCTCCATTTATTTGAGCTGTCAACATTTATCATTCAATTATCATATATATGAGTATATGTAGATACTCATTTATATATACGCAGACCTTGGAGATATGGCAGGTTCAGTCCCAGACCACCACAATAAAGCAAATGTTGCAATAAAACAAGTTGCACCTATTTTTTTGTTTCCCAATACATATAAAAGTTATGTTTACACTATACTGTAGTCTATTAAGTATGCAATAGTCAACAGCATTATGACTAAACAATGTACATAACTTAATTGAAAAATAATGCTATAGGAAAAGTTGTGTCAATAGACTTGCTCCAAGGCAGGATTGGCACAAACCTTTAATTTGTAAAAAACACATTTTAGGGGCTTCCCTGGTGGCGCAGTGGTTGAGAGTCCGCCTGTCGATGCAGGGGACATGGGTTCATGCCCCGGTCTGGGAATATCCCACATGCCGCAGAGCGGCTGGGCCCGTGAGCCATGGCCGCTGAGCCTTCACGCCTGGAGCCTGTGCTCTGCAACGGGAGAGGCCACAACAGTGAGAGGCCCGCGTACCGCAAAAAAACAACAACAAAAAACAACAAAAAAAACCACATCTTAGAAGTAAAATAAAACAAGGTGTGTATATATATATATATATATAATTATATTTACAGGTCTATAATCATTTTTACCCTCAATTATACACATGAGTACATGTACTCATTTATATAGTATTTATATATTTATACATATAAATTATATATGTATATGTATATATTCATACACTCAATATATACACTCATATATATGAGTCTGTTCCTGGACTTTTACTGTTGCCACACTGTAATTACATATTTGCAGGCCTCTATGATACCATCTTAGCCACTGTACCTTTAGTATTCAGAATATGTATCTTGGTGTGGATTTCCTTTTTTGGGAATTTGTTCAATTTCTTTAATCTGTAGATGTATATCTTTTGCCAAATTTGACAAGTTTTCAGCCATTATTTCTTAGAATTTTTTTCAGCCCTTCCCCCTGATTCTTTCTCTTCTTTTGAGAATCCAATGTTTAGATCTTTTGCTATTGTCCCACAAGTCCACAAAGTTCTATTTTTCCTAGTCTTTTTCCCCTCTGTTGTTCACATTAATTAAACTATTTTAATTGATAATCAAGTTTCTGATTCTATCCTCTGTCATTTCCACTCTACTATTGAGCACTGTTGGTGAGTTTTTATTTCAGTTATTATATTTTTCAGTTTTATAATTTCCATTTTTTAAAACTTACATTTCTTTGCTGATGTTTTCTAATTTTTGTTTGTCCCAAGAAAATTTGTAATCACCTATAAGAACATTTTTTGGTGATGGCTGCTTTGAAATTTTTGTCAGATAATTCCAGTATCTGATTCATCTTAGTATGGGCTGTTAATTGTCTTTTCTCATCCAATTTGTGATTTTCCTGGTTCCTGGTATAACGAGTGAATGTGTTGGTGGGCTTTTCACCTGATCTCTGTTGGTACCTCAGGGCAAGGAAGAGCCTACTTGAGTCACCTTGAGCTATGGGGGTGTAGGGGAGGCAAAACTTTACCCATGTCAGGTTTTTAGCTGGGACTCTTTAACAAAAAGACAGAATAACAAGAGGAAAACAGTTTTTTAACATGTGCAGCACACATTATGCGAGAGAAAACTAAACCAAAAGTAACTTGAAATGGCAGTTTAGAATTCCAGTTTATACAGCATCTTCAACAAAAAACAACAATAATAAAAAATAATAACAATAAATTTATAGAGAAATGACAGGGCAAAGGAAAGCAGTTTAGGCTTCCAAGGGCCACAGACTATGGGAAGGTAAATATATGGGAGGGAACTAATGGAGTAAGGCTTGTTTGGAGATTCCTCTGGTGCCATCTCTGGGCTGAAAAGCATCTGTCTTCAATAAAAGGAGAATTTAAATTTTGCCTTTAGGCAGACAAAGGGAAGCTTTTTCTGTCTTTGTTGTTTCTTAGTTGCCTTCAGCTTGTTAAAAAAACAAAATTCAACTGAGTAAGTTTGAAGCTTTAATTGGCTTTATTAAGCAATTCATGAATTGGGCAGCATCCCATCTAGCAACTAGAAGGGTACAAAATTGAGGGGTTTTATAGGCAGAAGGTGGAGTGAGGAAGCTATTCTCAAGAAAAAGAGAAAATTATTTTTAGGCCAGGACCTCTTCTTTTGGTGGAAGGTGGGGGAGGAATGGCAAGGGTTTTATCATGCAGATGGCCACTTCTTCCTCTCCAAGATGGAGAGGGCCACATGACAGATGACCTCATTTGTGCTGCTAAGAAAATTCCATACTGGTTGATTAAGACTACATTTCTGGGAACTTCCCTGGTGGTCCAGTGGGGTAAGACTCCATGCTCCCAATGCAGGGGGCCCGGGTTTGATCCCTGGTCGGGGAACTAGATCTCACACGCATGCCACAACTCAGAAGTCCACATGTCACAACTAAGAAACCCACATGCCACAACTAAAGATCCCGCATGCTGCAACTAAGACCTGGCCCAGCCAAAATAAATAAATAAAATTTTAAAAAAAGACTACATTTCTGGTGAAGGTCGAAACTTCAATTAGGTCAGGTGTTAAATCTAGGTATGGTATGGGCTTTAGCACAAGTGATGCCATTTGGGCCTGTGAGTTTTCTCTTTAACAAGTTCAAAATAATTTTTAGGTCAATGAGGCATATTTTGGGGTGACATTCTGGTCTCCTTCAGGGGGAAAGACTTGGGAAACATCAGGCCTGGGTTGCCTTCTGCAGGAAGTGGAATTTGGGACATGCCAGGCCTGCTTTGCCCTGTCTCCCCTGAAAGCCTGCCTGCTGCCAGTTAGTTTGGAGTCATGTGCGAGGCGCCCTGTTAGGTTTCTGCTGGGCTGCCCCTTTACTGGTCCTTGGGCTAGAGGGAGTTTTTCTTGGGGCTTCATTTTGGTCTATCCTGGCTCTCCCAACACCCAGGTCAAGATGCATGGGAGACAAAAGTTGAACCAGGGAACTCACTGCATTGTTGTTCCTCAAGTCCTGAGGTCCCTAGCCTTTTTTTTTTTTTTTTCCATTTTTCAGAGTCCTATTATGGTTGTTTATTTTTATGGTTGTATTTAGAGGAGAGGAACAGAGAAATGTGTATAGGGAAACAAAATTTGCCACTGCAAAATGTGTCTCTTTGGCATGAGGATTAATTTAGGCTGGTTATTTTTAAGGCCCCAGGGACTCAGGAAGAAACTTTGACCTTCCCCTTAACTGCCTAAAAGACTATAGATAGAGGACCTGTTCCAGGAAGGGAGCTATCACCATAGACAACTATAGCACGAACCAGGTGTGTAGACAGGAAGAAACCTAGCAAAGTCTGTTAAAATTCCTCTCTGTGTCTCTTTGTCTCTACAAGGCCCAGCAAACATTTGTTTACCAAACATTTACTTTTCTATCTCCCTGTGAACTGCCTTCCTCCCCTTTGAAGTCCCAAACCACCACTCCCAACATCCTCTTTTGTCTTTAGCTGAAGATGGTATTTAAGGTGAGGGATTCAACTATTTTGGTGAGTTACTCAGTTTTTCTTGGCCTATCCCATGTATACGTGTTATTAAACTTTTGTTTGGTTTTCTCTTGTTAATCTGTCTCATGTCAATTTAATTTTTAGACCAGACAGAAGACCCTAGAAGGGTAAAGGGAAAATTTTCCTCACTGACAAATGTATGGAGCCAGAAGTGAGTCTCTGGGAATTATTCCCAATATCCAACGTATAAAATTAGGTGGATGGGGCTTCCCTGGTGGTGCAGTGGTTGAGAGTCCGCCTGCCGATGCAGGGGACACGGGTTCGTGCCCCGATCCGGGAAGATCCCACATGCTGCAGAGCGGCTGGGCCCGTGAGCCATGGCCACTGAGCCTGCGCGTCCGGAGCCTGTGTTCCGCAGCGGAAGAGGCCACAACAGTGAGAGGCCCGCATACCGCAAAAAAAAAAAAAAAAAAAAAAAATTAGGTGGATGATTTAGTTCTCATTAATTCCTAGTCAAAACTATGAATAATTAAAAAAACAATTTTTGATCAATTATGCTAGAGAAAAGATCAAATTATTTTCCTCTTCTCTTTATAAAAAATATTACAAAGATATTATTATATGAAGAGACAATTGAAACAGATACAGCCACGTAGTTTGAGTATCCGCTGCTGTCTGGAAAATCTGGGAATGATAAATAATTTTAATTTTGAATCTGGCAAGTCCGGAATCTTTTATATTTCCTTTCAGTTTTCTTAAAAATGGAACAGTTCCCTTTTAAGCTGCCCCCTTTCTACCTGTATCTGATAGGCAGGCAATAGAAGGTAAGTGGCATTTTCAATATTTTGCCTTGAAATTGAGGCAGGAGGTAGATGGGTCTCCCTCCAGGGTAAGCTACTGGAGATTGTTCCCTGTGGACTGATTCTCCAAGACCAGAATAGCAGGACAATTGAGAGAGGAGGCTGGGCCCTGCCCAGATAGAAGATAAGAGAACACATATTTCTCATTCTTGAAGTCAAGGAGACCATCCCGACTAGAAAGCTCCTTGGAGGTCAAAAAGGGAGGGGGTGCCACCCCATAGTAAGTGATGCCAACTACCCATAGGCCTCTTCGGTGGAATCCATCTTGGCTAAGAGATGTGTGCGCACACATGGGAGGATCCTGAGATATACCAAATACAGACTCGGAACCAGGCAAATCAAAATGATTGGCCAAAGGAAACTGGGAAGAAATGCCCCATAAAAGTGATTCAAACTACCACGAGGGTGCGACTCTCTGCCCATGTGTCTATCCACACATACCGTACTCTTTTCTTCTCCTAATAAACACTTTACTTGCTTCACTACTTTCTGTCTCTATGTGGAAATTCATTTCTACACAGCTGACAGGCCAGGGCCTTGTCACTGGCCACTGGTCCTTGATGGCCTAGTGGCTAGGATTCAGTGCTCTCCCTGCTGCTGCCCGACCTCAGTCTCTGGCCAGGAACTGAAACCCTGCTTCAAGCTCCTCTAAGTGAGTCCACCCAGCATCAAAATCTCCTTAGCTAGATCATAGAGTATATTAGATACATTTTCTGTTTTCCACATTGTTGCAGGCAAGAGTGTGTTCAACTTTCTGCTGCTGCATAACAAGAGTCCCCTTTCCTCCAGCTTTCAGTAACAATTTCCTTACCTTTACTGTAAGCCCTCACTGACAGCTCCCTCCAGGCTCTTTCAGCTCTCTCTATTAGTCTCCTCAGGGTCCTTCTAGCCTCCTCCTGCTGCCGTCTTTAAGCCAATGCCATGTGTTTTAGGTTTTCGTTACAGCAGCCCTTCACTTTTAGGTAAGAAAGTTTGCTCTGTTTATCTATTGCTATGTAACAACTGGGAACTGCAAACTGCAAAAGCAACTCCATGCCTACCTCCTCCCCACCCCACCTCCACCCCCCCACTAAGAGACTTGACCAAGCTCTACCTGGCTTCCAGCAGCCTAAGGCCATGTTCTTGGGACAACCCTGTTCCCCTTAAGTTTCAGCCTGGAAAAGCCCAAGGCTGCCAAAAGAATAGAGTGTTTCTTCCAGCCAAAACCTGATGATAGGCACCAGTCCTCACTTTTCTTAGATCATTTGTTTTAGAAAACTTGTAATTTGCAATTGTAAATCCTTTCTCTGTTCCTTTGGGATGTATATGTCCCTTCTACAATCGAGGAATGTCTTTCTGGAGGCCTTGCTTTGCATTGTAATCATTCAGAAGGATAGGGCCAATTAGCTGACTGGGATGGCCTAATCACATCCCTTAATATTATATCTTTAGCATGGCCCCTTGAGCACACACATGGTTTGGGGGGCTGAGGAATACTGGAGGGCTCGCTGGGTGGGTCTGGCTTGGAGTCTCTCATGAAGTTGCTGGCAGACAGTATCTAGAAATGGAACAGCTCGGGGCTAGAGCAGCTGGGGGCTGGCTGGGCAACTCACTTTCTGTGGTCTCTGGGTCTGGCTGACTGAGCTCTCTGCGTGGGCTGGTCTGGGCCTTGGGGCATTTGGACCACTTATATGCCAGGTGCAGGCTTAAGGGCTGGTATTCCAGTGAGCAGAGGCAGAAGCTACCGTGCCTTTTCTGATCTAGCCTTGAAAGTTAGGCAGCATCTCTTCCACGCATTCCAAATAGAATGTTACAAGTGTTCCAAGTGAGTCACAAATCGGCCCAGAGTAAGGGGGAGGAAAAGCGGAAAAGCAGAACCCATTTCATGATGAGAAGAGAGTCAAGGTAACATTGCAGATAAGTCCGAGGAATGGGACCATTTTGGGGAAACACAATTTGCCACAATTATCTACGTTTAAGCATTCAGATTTAATATGCTATAGTTTTTACATCCATAAATAGAAACATTTTTTGCCCCTTCATTTTCTATTGGAGCTTTAGATTTTCTCACTGATTTATGGGAATTTGCAAAATTGTAGGCACTTGTACAAGGGCTCTAAAGCTGGGAGAAATAGGCCTTATAAACACTGTTAGAAATCTGTGCTTTTGAGATCTTTCTTATCTGATTCATGCTCTGGGTAACTGACTGCCAAACGGAAACCGTGTAACTCTGATTGGGACTTGTACGCATGGGGCCCGGACTCAAACCCGTCAAAACCCAGATTGGGACTTGAATCCATGGGTTTTTTTTTTTGCTGTATGCGGGCCTCTCACTGTTGTGGCCTCTCCCGTTGCGGAGCACAGGCTCCGGATGCGCAGGCTCAGCGGCCATGGCTCATGGGCCCAGCTGCTCCGCGGCATATGGGACCTTCCCGGACCGGGGCATGAACCCATGTCCCCTGCATCAGCAGGCGGACTCTCAACCACTGCGCCACCAGGGAAGCCCGAATCCATGGTCTTTTAATTGAGATCACACACCTGGTCTCAGGATTTAATGAAGCTCAGGTTCTTGATGTCTCATTGCAGAAAGAATTCAGTGAGAGAAAGTGATAGGTAAGAAGTGGATTTATTTAGAGAGAAACACACTCCACAGACAGAGTGTGGGCCATCTCAGAGGCAAGAGGCCCCGAAATATGGGGTGGTTAGTTTTTATGGGCGGTGTAATTTCATAGGCTAATGAGGAGGAGGATTATTCCAATTATTTCGGGGAAGGGGCAGAGATTTCCAGGAATTGGGCCACCCCCCACTTTTTGGCCTTTTATGGTTAGCCTCAGAACTGTCATGGTGCTGGTGGGTGTGTCATTTAGCATTCCACTGGAAGTCGAATATTCCACCATCTTGGACCTAGTTGGTTCTAACCAGTTTTTGTCATGTCCTATGGCTATGTCATTGTTTTAAAGGTTGTGCCCTGCCCCCTTCCCTCCTGTTTCAAAACCACCTTCATTATTAGTTCTGGAATTCAAACCCAGGGACTCCAGCCTCCTGAGATTGTTTTTTTGGTTGCATTTAAAAAATAAAGCAATAAAAATTGGTAGTGAAATATAAAAATTAATAACGTTAATTTTTCTGTCCTTGAAAGTAATTACATGCTCACTGGAGAAAGTTGAAAGAATAGAGATAAGTAAAAAAGGAGAAAATAAAATCAGCTGTGTTGAATTTGAACTTCAAAAAACTAATTAGTCTCAATAATTTCTCAATAACAGTGTTTGTTTTCTTTTTTTCCTCCCTGTTAAGCTATTTAGAGAAATACAATAATTTGCAGTGTTTTTTTTTTCCAAAGACTTTTAGAATCCACACCTTCTCCGACCTTTATTTATTGAGAGAATGTCAATTAAAGAAGATAAAGATATTCACCTCCACACAGATAAAATCCTAAGTCCAAGTCTGAGCAACTTTTGGGGACTCCTAAGCAGATGAGCATACCTGGAAGGGTGTTCTCATGAATCTTAAGAGAAAAGTAGTCTGTGAACCCAGTCCATTTTACAGGGATCAGGATGCTGAGATACTTAAATTTTTTCCTCCTTAGTTGGTTGTGATTTACATATGATGTGATGGACAGGAGCCCTAGACTATCAGGTGCAGCTGCTGGATCCTCAGGTAGGATGGAAGTCTGAACTTTCCCCATCTCCATCTGTCTGCGCCATACCCTGTATTTCCTATATCAGACATTTTTAACTTGGCACCACAGTTAGCTTTCTCCTTCTGCACTTTCTTCATTCTAGACTCAGACTTAAATTATTTGGCAAGCATATTTTTCTCTATTCCTTTTAGTATAGTCTGTTACAGAGCTAAATTTATATTGTACATAATCTCTATATTTTGACTGACAGTTTTCTACTATCATTTTTACACACAACAATCTGTATTTATAAACAGTCTTTGTACAGTATTTCTGACCCAGAGATGCAACCACTGAAGAATATTGGGGGTAGGAAATTTGGCACCTTCAGGGGATGAAGAACTTTTCCCCAAATAGTTTTCTGCTGCACAATACTCCTAACTCCAGCTACAAATATAAACATTGTTAACATTTGGCCCTACATTTTTCCACTCATTTATTTCTCTGCAATTTTCTTCTTACATAATTCAGATTATATTGAATATACTACTTTGTAGCCTACCCTTCTTCATGTTTTATATATACATATACATTTTGACAGTAACTTTCATGGTTCAGTAATAATCCATTATGATATATTGCAATTTATTTCACTAATAAACTGCTATTAGACATTTGGGGTTACCTCCAGTTTTCACTATTATCAAAAATAATGAGATGAACATATTTGAAAAGAAACATTCTTGCACAGCCATGATGATTTCCTCGAATAATATGGAATTTCAGGGCCAAAGAGAAAAATTTAAGTCCTTTGATTTGTATAGCTAAATGGCCCTCCAACTAGGTTATATCATTTGGTCTCCCCCATTGATACCTCCATGTGTCAACGGTGCTGCATATTACAGTTAAAAAATATTTTTGAGTTTGATAGAAAAAAAAAAAACCACTGAAAATAAAATCCAATTCTTGTAAATTTACAAGGTCTTGCATGTTCCATGTCTTGCATGTTCCGAGTCCTGCCTGTCTGCGTTTTTCTCTTCTACTCCATCTTATACCCTTTGCTACCCTGCTCACTGTGCTCCAGCTCCACTGACTCCCTTTCTTTTTTAATTTTTAAATTTTTATTTTTTTATTTTTTATTTTTTTGGCAGCACCACATGGCATGGGGGATCTTAGTTTCCCCACCAAGGATTGAACCCACGCCCTCTGCAGTGGAAGTGTGGAGTCTTAACTGCTGGACCACCAGAGAAGTCCCTCCACTGACTAAAAGAAGTTTCCCAAGGGGCCAACCTCTTTCCTACATCAGGGCGCTCCCACATCTTTGTCCCTTTATTTACATCCCATCTTTGAGATCTCAGTTTCAACATTCCTCTTGGCCTTTTCAATGGGAGGGATGAGGTTGGTATGACTAAGCTAATCGTCTACTATTGCAGGAAATTAATAAATTATAATTAAGATAGAAATTTGGCTCCTCTCTGCTCCACATGGGCTCCATCTTCCAAAAATCTAGTCTGGGCTTCTTCATATGATGGACTCAGGATTCCAAAGAGTTGCAAGAAGGGGCAAGCCCCAATGGACAAGTACTTTTTAAGTCTCTTGCATCACATTCAGAATGGCCTATTGACAAAAACAAATGGCATGGCCAAGCCTAGGTTCAAGGGATGGAGAAATAGACTCTACTTGATGGGAGGGACCTCAAAGTCATTACAAAGAGTGAAAACCAGGATCTGAGGACTTGTGGTTATTCTGTAAAACACTTTGCAAATATTTCCATTTTGCAAACAATCTGCCATGCTATTTTCCTCCTCCTCTTTTCTCTTTTCCCTCCCCCCCCTTCTTTCTTTTGCTTCTGGATATTTGTTTTTAAAATTAAGAGCTAGGAGATTGACATTGTATTTGCCCTAACATAAAATAGTCAGGAGTGGCCTGTTAATACTCTGCTGGTAAGAGTTATGGGGAAAATTTCTTATAAGTTCCTTAAAACAAAGCATCAGAAGCTCTTTAGGAGATTAAAAGGTTATTCATAAACTTAGAGAGTCCCTTCTGTCAACTCAGTCTGTTTAGCGGCTAAAATTAAACCTAGAGTAAGAATGAAGTTTCAGTGCTCACTCTTTGTGAAGATCTCAGATACTCACTTAAATTTTGAGAGTAGGAAAAGTAGCCATTAAGTAACACTGATCGTTAGAAAACATAAAGTTTTCAGTAAATTTGTTCTGAAGTTATCATTTAACATTAGTAGGTTCTAGTAGGTTATGTTTGTGGATAAATTGATTTTTAAGAAGTTTCCATTTTTACTTATTTAGCTATTTCTAAAGTAGCATTTCTCAAAATGTATACAGAACAAAGCTAAATATATGACATTTATGCTGCTTGCAAAAAAGGTCGGTAAGTTTTGGAAAGGCTGTATGGAACACTCCACATTTCAAGATTCACAAATCTTTAATCTTCCATATTAAAGTTCTGAGAAGTCCTGATGTAAATGTACCACTTAACTTTGCTTAACTTAGTGTTTCCTAAGCTTATTTTTAAAATAAATTTATTTATTTGTTTATTTTTGGCTGCATTGGATCTTCGTTGCTGTGCGTGGGTTTTTTTTTTTTTTTCAGTTTCGGCGAGTGGGGGGCTACTCTTCGTTACGGTGCACGGGCTTCTCATTGCGGTGGCTTCTGTTTTTGTGGAGCACAGGCTCTAGGCACGCGGGCTTCAGTATTTGTGGCATGTGGGCTCAGTAGTTGTGGCGCAGGGGCTTAGATGCTCTGCGGCATGTGGGATCTTCCCAGACCAGGGCTCGAACCCATGGCCCCTGCATTGGCAGGCTGATTCTCAACCACTGCACCACCAGGGAAGCCCCTCCTAAACTTATTTGACCATGGAAATCTTTATTTTTCAAGTCACACTCAACAATATTCTTCTGAATACAATTTAGGACTAAATTCTGTAGAAGAATGGCCCTTGGACAAGCAATATACCTCCTACAATTATTAAGAATAGAGACTTAGTAATGTCATTACTTATCTAAAGGTTGAGGGACATCCCCGGTGGTCCAGTGGTAAAGAATCTGCCTTCTGATGCAGGGGACGTGGGTTCGATCCCTGGTTGGGAAACTAAGATCCCACATGCTGAGGGGGCAACTAAGCCCGCATACCACAGCTACTGAGCTTGCATGCCTCAACAAGAGAGCCCACGTGCCGCAAACTACACAGCCTATGTGCCCTGGAGCCCACATTCCAGAATTAGAGAGAAAACCCAAATGCCACAAATAGAGAAAAGCCCATGCGCCGCAACAAACAGCCTGGGTGCCACAGTGAAAAATATCCCACATGTCTCAACAAAGATCCCACATGCAACAAATAATACCCAACGCAGCCAGAAAAATAAAGAAAATAAATAATAAAATAAAATGAATAAATATTAAAAAAAAATAAAGGTTGAGATCTCCAGAAATATTAGTCATCAGAGTTTAGAACAGCTATAAATGAAGAAAAAAAAATCTTAATAACCAGTGCACTGCTTGGCAGGAAGTGCTTACTCAGCAAGGTATATCATATTTTTTCCCAAAGAACAAAATAAGGATGAAAAGGAACAAGGTCTTATTGATTAATTATGGAAAAAATTTAAAAGTGTTCCCTGAATTAAGAGAGATAAACATGTCTGATTCTTGATTTCTTCTAACAATATTTTTTCTCCATGCAGTTGGAAAATAAAAGGATGAGAGATTTAGATGTGAGTGAATTGATATTCTAAAAATATAGCTCCCTAAAGGCAGATATTCTTATGGCTCATGAGGGTGAGATCTTTTCATTTAGAAACCCATCCTGTCATATTTCCAGAAAAGGAATTCTAATCTAGAAAAATGTAACTATACATATCATGTAGTTCATTGTCATATGCTACTTGGTTAATATCAAAATGATTAAATGGTTCTGGTTCACCAGAGTTAAACAGTCTGCAGGATATCAGCAATTTCTACAATATCTTTGGGAATGAAATTGTGAGAGGAAGATGGGATGGTTATGGAACAACTTAATTCCTCCAAAGTGGTTTTGTCCAAGGGAGAAGATGAGGACAGGCCAGGATAGCAGACAATAGGTAGGATGTTGATTAAAAAAAGAAAAAAGAATAATTTATATCCAATTAGGAGAGATTTAAAGATTTATTTTCTAGTGCTGAAGGTAAGAAATTAATTCTTGTTGGCCTTGTCTACTTCTTGTAGTCTTCAGATACTCGTTTCTCAAGTTTTTCCCTTTTGTTTATTCTTATGGCATTTAGATGTGTGACTTCCGTTGCTATATTCTGAGCTATTTATTGTATCAGCAACATTTATTGACATATTCCTCCCCCAGTACATAAATGATGTTCAAATATGTATCAATTTTTTATTTCATTAGTATATTTCATATCCATTCACTTGCAAAGTATGGAACCCATCAGTTTTGGATGATGTGTTGCTCATGGAGGGGCTGAATGGTTCATGATGAACATCCTCCTATAGTAAAGCTACACAATCACTGCAGAAGTCTTATTGTTGTAATAGGAGTTTCCTTTGGCCATTCCTGTGCGTGTGTGTGTTGTTTTGAGTGTGTGCGAAATGGGGTCATAATAACAACAATAAAAGTGTATTGTTTCTCGGAATCCCTCCTTATCCACAGAATACTAAGAACTATTTCAGATTCTCTTCAACTGTTCAGGACCTCTCCAGGAGATGTCTAGTGTGTGATGTGAATGCAGTCTTCCCAGGTGCCTTCTCCTCCAACAGGTCCTCCGAGACACATTCCCTCAGTTCTAATCTGGTATCCTCCCTGTGGTATCTTCCTTCCTTGTTCTGCATGCTGCAGATACTCCCTGTTGCTGCTTCTCAGTTCCGAATTAGACTCTTCTGGCACGTTGTTCAGGTAGAAGTTATGTTCTATACTCCAATATGTTCACAGTATTGAATGGGAGTATGGTTGATTAAAGATGGTCACAATTTCTTTGCTCTTCCTTCATGGAGAGGTAGAGTCTCATTACACTAACCTTGAGTCTGTGCTGGCTCTAAGATTTTCTTGACCAATAAAATGTGGCAGAAGTGACATTCTGGGATTTCTGAGACTAGGTCATAAGAAGCTTTGCATCTTCCAAGTGGACATCTTGGAATGATCGCTTTGAGGTAAGCCAGTTACCACAGAAGTCCATCCTACCTGTAACCATTGTGCTGTGTGATAGCCCAAGCCAGTCATGTGGACAGGCTGCATGAAGAAAGATATTTCCATGCCCCTACTGTTCCCAACATAGCCCAGTCACCAGGATGGCCAGAACCCATCCTGGCCATTCAGTTCTATCAAACATGACAAGGAGAAGAACTGAGGAGCCAGCTGACAGTCAAAACTGGAGTCCCAGACATATGACCCCAACCCAATTCTCCCTGGCCATTTGAGCCACCTGAAGACCCAGGCGTTATGGAGCAGAGGTGAGCTACTCCCACTTGCTCTGTTCAAATTCTTGATCTACAAAATCATGAGCATAATGATTTAAAAAAAAAAAAAAAGATTGTTGCTTTACACCACTAAGTTTTGGAGTGGCTTATTTCTGTCTTAGTCCATTCAGGGTGTCCTCACAAAATACCATAGGATGGGTATGTAACCGAGCAGGACCCTATGGGGCCTTCCCCCATATCCTCTGCTTTAGCTCCTCTCTAAAGTACCTAGATAATAGTATTTGATGCAAATTTCCTGAGTTGTTTTGCAGATATGAAATCTCCCCTTCCCCCCACCAATTGGAAGACGTTAACTACTTGATGACCATGAGCACATAGCGCCAGGCCTCCTGCAGCCTAAGGACTGATAAAGTTAACCCCTGTGACACCACCCTGTTCCCTCATCATCAGCCAGTTAGAGAATTGTCCACGATCTGATCACATAACCTGCGACCCCACCTCCCTCACCTGGCTTTTAAAAATGCTTTGCCGAAACCCTTCTGGGAGCTTGCGGCTTTTTAGGGTATGAGGCACCTTGTCTCCTTGCATGGCCTTGCAATAAACCTTTCTCTGCTCCAAACTCCGACGTTTTAGTTTGTTTGGCCTCACTGTGCATCGTGCACATGAACATGTGTTAACAGGTTAATGGGTGTATTATAAACAATAGAAATTTCTTTCTCACAATTCTGGAAGCTTGGAGGTCCAAGATCATGGAGCTAGCACATTTGGTGTCTGGTGAGAGCCTGCCACCCAGCTCATAGATGGCATCATTTCACTGTAACCTTACATGGCGGAAAGGGGCAAGGGACCTTTTTTTTTTTTTTTTGCGGTACGTGGGCCTCTCATGGCTGCGGCCCCTCCCGTTGTGGAGCACAGGCTCCAGACACGCAGGCCCAGCAGCCACGGCCCACGGGCCCAGCCGCTCCACGGCAGGTGGGATCCTCCCGGACCAGGGCACGAACCCGCGTCCCCTGCGTCGGCAGGCGGACTCCCAACCACTGTGCCACCAGGGAAGCCCAAGGGACCTTTTTAAGGCCTCTTTTATAAAGAAACTAATCCCAGTCACGAGGGCACTATACCTTCATGATTTAAGCATCCCCCAAACGCCCCATTTCCTAATACCATCACCTTGGGGGGTAGGATTTCAACATGTGAATTTTGGGGGGACACAAACATTCAATGTATAGCAGCTACACAGCAAAAGATGACTGGAACAGGGAGAATGTTCTCTTACCTCCACTTATGCTGCCCGATGTTACCCAGGTGAATGAGCAGGCTCTCTGCGCTCTCGTTGCTCTTCAGAGATTTTAGGGGAGACAGCTATCCTCTGACCTTTGGCGTGAATCCCTGGGCTGGGGGCCAAGAGAAATTGGTTAAAGACATGAGCAGCACACATCCTGTTTTTTTTGTTTGTTTTGTTTTTTGCGGTACGCGGGCCTCTCACTGTCGTGGCCTCTCCCGTTGCGGAGCACAGGCTCTGGACGCGCAGGCTCAGCGGCCATGGCTCACGGGCCCAGCTGCTCCGTGGCATGTGGGATCTTCCCGGACCGGGGCATGAACCCGTGTCCCCTGCATTGGCAGGCAGACTCTCAACAACTGTGTCACCAGGGAAGCCTCCGACACACATCCTGTTTTATTCAAAATTGTCCAACTAGAAAATCACCTCAAATATAAGGAGAACCAGAAACAAACTCTAGAGAAAAAAACAAGTCACTTACAAAGAAATGGGAATTAGAATGTCATCAGACTTTTCAACACCAGGGAAAGCTTGAAGATAATAGAAGAATGCCCATAAAATTCTGGGTGAAAATAATTTTCAACTTAGAATCTCCTCCACCTGGGTGGGGGCCTTAGTTCCTACAGAAGAACTCAAAGATATTGTTATGTATATCCACTGAGGAACAACCAGGATCCTGCTTAATCACTGCACTGGTTTCTTGATTGATCCTTCTTTGTTTCGGCATTCCTTACTTCCCTGATTAGCAACTGTTTGAGTCTTCCCTTTGGAATTCTGGGAGGTCTAGGAGGCTGAGGCCTTTATCCTGCAAATAAGAAACACGGAACAGGGAAAGGCTTTTGTACCCTGGAGGGCCCCTTAGAGGAGTCCTGCTCGGTTTCACTATCAGTCAAGTATGAAGGTAGAATAAAAAGTTTCCAAGTGGAAAAATTAGAAAAAAATATGTCTCTGATGTAAATTTTTTCAAGAAAGTACTGAAAGATACTCTATGAAAAGAAAGAAAAAGGATGCAAGAAATGAGAGATTCAATGCAGAAGAGGCAAAGGGAAGCCTTAAGATGTTCGCTGTGCAGCCTCTAGAGAACAACCAGTCTAGATCTAAGTTCAGCTTGGGTTTAAAAAAAAATGTGTCTTGGTGGGGCAGGGGGCAGTAGTAACCACACTAAAATATGTGCTTAAGTTATTTTACAGAACTATGGAAATTGTAGAAAGAATTAGTCAGACATTCAAAGAAAATTAGCAAATTAACTCCAGATAAAAGAAAAAATTACATAAGAAAGAAAACGTAGTCTTCTACCTTGTACCCTCTGACTCACCAGGGGAACAACATTTACACTGTCACAGTCATAAGAGGGAAAAAATAAAAATGGGGATAAAAATGATAAAGAGTGGAGGTGGGAGAGGAAAGCAAAAATTGGAAGTGAGTTAAATCTTAGTCTATTATTATATGGAGTCATGGGGATTGTTTAAAATAGATGACTCAAGAGGCTATATGTAATTTTTTTAGAAATAGGGACATAAGTACCAGAAGAAACAATCAGTTCAGTTGAAAGCGGTTTGTTCCATGGAGGGGGATGAGGGGAGAAAGGCAGAGGAGCAAGGAAATGCCGGGTCATGTATAAGCGTTTTAGTAATATATGAATTTTTAAACTACTCACATGTAATACTTTTATAAATGTAAAAAAATATTTGGCCTGGGCCCATGTGTATAGATATTAAAAATAATATTGGAGTTTCTTAGGAATGAAAATATATACTTTTTTTCTCATTCTAAAAGTAGTATGTTTGTTGTTTAACAAAATGAAAAATACAGAAATGCCCAATGAAGAAAATAATCATCATCATACAGAGATGATCACTATTAATCTTTCCATGTATTCTTTTATTTTTACTGTATATGTAAATATCTTTATTTAGTTAGTTATATTTTTATTACCAATTTATTGAACAGTGTGAATCTGGTAGAGTCAAAATCCTGCCCATGCTATGCTGAATCATTTTTTCCCATCCCTTAATAATACCATGAAAGACCCTATAATTTTCTGTTCAATTTCAGTTATTAAATGAATTCTAGTGCAAGTAGAAACTTCCATTTTATTTTTCATTTAAAACGCTATTTTCTTCAGCCTGGCTTTGATTTGAGAATTTGGAGAACAAGGGGAGAGTGATCCTCTCTTTTACTCTTTCTCCTCTCCTGTTTTAGTTCTTTCTTCTCCATCACTGGGGCCAGGAAGAAGACTTAGAGAAAAGGGGGAAGGTCTGTGTATCTAACTGGGTGTGTGATCCTGTGTCTTCTCTCTTGATTTCCTGTATCTTGGTCAGCAGCTGATGGGTGGCAGGTACCAGAACTCTCCTGTGCTGGCTCTCCTGTGACAAAGATACAAGTCCAACATGTTGTATATATTGGTATTTGGAAAGGAAACATTTATATTACCTTTAAAAAATTGCATATCCAGTGGAATCTAAATATCTTAGCAATTTTGATACCGAGCAGGGCCCTGTGGGGCTCCTGGGCACAAAGCCTTTCTGTGTCCCCCATTTCTTTGATTACAGGAAATAGCCTTCATTCAGCCTCCATGACCTTCCCTGAGTTCCAGTGAGCAGATTCAAGCAGTTGTTAATTAGGGAAGGGAGGGATGTGAGACAAACAAGAAATGGTCAGGAGAAATAGTCAAGAGAAACAATAGTGTAGCCTTGGGGCAAGGTCCTGGTTCCCCATCAACAGATACACACAACAATATCTTTGAGCTGTTTTGCAGAGACTGAAATGCCCTCTAGGTGGGAGAAGTTAATGATTAATGATGGTATGCTGCCCACAAGCCCGTAGACCCTAGACCAGTTGGAACCTGAAAGTTGATGATGCTGACTCTCACTTACCTCACCACCAACCAATCAGAAGAATGTCCATGAGCTGATCACGCCCTCTTTGAACCATTACTATTAAACTTCTCACTACCCTCTCCATCGGGGGACACACAGTTTTGAGGGCAATAGCCCGCTGTGGCCCCCTTTGCCTGGTAAAGCAATAAAGCTATTTTCTACTTCACCAAAAACTGTGTCTCTGAGATTTAATTTGGTGTCAGGGTATAGAGGCCAGATTCAGCTTCAATCTGATGCACAATATCATTCATTTAAAAAATACAGAACCAAATGACTTTTTAGCAGTCAGATATTTTAAACCATTTCTTTTTTCTCCATGGACTCATTGTCATCCTAGGTAAGAATAGAAAGAATATACATAGAATTTATACTAATGTAATATATATTACACTTAAATGCTTTTATTGATCACCCTATAATACATATGTATATCTATATACATATGCACAGCCATCCCTCGGTATCAGAAGGGGATTGGTACCAGGACCCGACCACCCCCATAGCTACCAAAATCTGAGGATGCTCAAGTCCCTTATATAAAATGGTGTAGTATTTGCATATAACGTACACACATATTTCCATATATTTTAAATCATCTCTAGATTACTTATAATACCGAATACAATGTAAATGCTATGTAAATATTTGTTGGAGTGATATATTCAAGTTTTGCTTTTGGAAACTTTCTGGAATTTTTTTTTTCTCAATATTTTCGATCCGTGGTTCATTGAATCCATGGATGCAGAACCTGCAGTACAAAGGGCTGACTGTATATACATATGTATAAATACTTTTTTTTTTTTTTCTTTTTGCTGTATGCGGGCCTCTCACTGTTGTGGCCTCTCCCGTTGCGGAGCACAGGCTCCGGATGCGCAGGCCCAGCGGCCATGGCTCACGGGCCCAGCCGCTCCGCGGCATATGGGATCCTCCCAGACCGGGGCACGAACCCGTATCCCCTGCATCGGCAGGCGGACTCTCAACCACTGCGCCACCAGGGAGGCCCCATAAATACTTTTTTAAAATTCTGATGATTTGGCTTTTAATATGAAAAAATTCTTCTTGATTGGGTTATCATTACAACTATAAATTCACAATTAATCAGAGCAACATAAATATTTTACATTTTGATGAATAATTATCAAATATAAAAAGTAAAAAATTAATGGGAAGGAATCTCTTAATAAGATGGATGGTGCTCCTTCCCCAATTACTTCATTAATCTGTGTCTAAATTGCTACTTATTGCTAGAATGAGACAGGACTCAGCATCTATCTTATTCCTATGTTTCATCTTTATAGAAATAAGCATTGAGAAAATGTGATTACATGGATATGTAGACGAAAATGGAAGGAGTTGTTTTACAGTGATGCCAATCAATTCTTTGGATGCTTTCTGAGTTATTTTTGAAAAAGTCATATAGTTCTCTTTGTTGAATATTTTTCTGATGGGTAATCAGCTGGCAACTCAGTTAAGTCTTCCAGTTTTGTTAAGCAAATAACTGGAAATCATCTGACTTGCAAAAAGATTTATCTACTTATTAAAACATTCATTCACTTAGTTATTAGTAAGCATATCAAAAAAGTCTTACTAAGAGTTATCAGTGAATATTAACTAACCATCTGTTACTAAGTGTGCCTGGCTTTGTGGAGCTAAAAGGAAGGGAAACTAGGGTTAAAATAAGCCTAGGGTTAAAATAATAGTAAAAAAATGTGCATTTTAGGATCTTAATACATTTAGGCCAAACTAAATAATTTTTATTTGTCTAAAATGGTTTAGTTCTACAAAATGATATGACTGATAGACACTTCAAAATTATACTACTATCTATAATAAACACTCATATGTCCATCACAGATTTAATAATTGTCCATTTTTGCCATATTTGCCTAGTTTTTTGAAATATTTTATATTAAAAGAGAGACATCAAATCATTTCACAGCTGTGTTATTAGGTATCTCTAAAAAATGGATATTTTGCTACTTAACCACAATAACATTGTCACACCTAAAAATTAATAATAATTTTTATATAATTTAAAACCTAGTCCATAGTTAAATTTCCTTGGTAATCTAAATAATGTCATTTATTATTTTGAAAACCAGGACAAATCAGGGTCCACATATTTCGGTTGGTTATGTCTCTTAAATTTCTTCTAATCTAGAACAGACCCTCTCCACCACTATACCCTGCCTTTTTTTTTTCCTTCATGATATTTATTTGTTGAATAGATCCAAACTATTGTCCTGTAGAGTACCCCATCTTTTCGATTCATTTGATTGCTTCCTCATGATGTCATTTAAATTGTTGTTACTCTGACCTCCATTTAGATCTGGAAGCAGTAAAGACTTGATTAGTTTCGGGTGAAATATATTTGGTGTGAATAGTTCATAAGAAATGCTGTGCCCTTCATACTGCATCATATCAAGAGGCCCATAATGTTAGGCGGTCACACTATAAAGTGCCAATGTTAATCATGGATTAAGGTAATGACTACTCAGTCCCTCATTGTGAGTTGTTTTTCCATGAAACCAGCAAGTAATTGGTGGCATAACACTTTGGAACTATGAGATTATCCTTTCATTCTATTGAACATCATTGATGATTCCTCCATGAGTTAATTGTTTCATTTTCTGGGCCTCTTTGTTTATTCTGAAAAATATAATCCTAATAAAAACAGAAGAAAAATGCTTACCATGTTTCCTTTAATTACTAATCTACTAATTTTCAGAATAAGGAAATGATGCAATAGCTATCTCCAATGGTGACAAATAAGGTTTTAATGTGTTTTTAGTTTAGTTTTGTTTTTAAATTTGTATTTTGGTTTTCTTCCTTTTGAGTATGTTGATCAATTCAGTAGATTTTCACACATTCAATACATTTAAGTCAAGTAGAATCAGGCAAAAATTGTCCCAGTTTTGACCAGAAGTAGCCCTATTAATCTGGTTTTTATAACCTTTTGACATCATCTGTCCTTGAAGGCTTCTTTGCTTTTTAGATCAACAGGACATCTTTGGCATCCGTTAGTAACACTCCCTAGAATCAGTCATTTCCCTAAGGAATACTGGTTCCCTTTAATGGGGACTTGTATACCAAAATTAGGGCCCTAGGGATGCTCAATGCTACAAGGGTGTTATTGCTTCTTTGCCTTTTCATTGGACCAAATCAGGAAAAATATCTTTAAAAATCATAAATGTATAAGAATGCCAATTAAAATGAACAAATGAATGTATCTCTTACCTCTTAAACTGAAAATCTTCGTTCCAAATAAAATTAACATTAAAATTTTTTTTTTTAATTTTTTTGCGGTACGCGGGCCTCTCACTGTTGTGGCCTCTCCCGTTGCGGAGCACAGGCTCCGGACGCGCAGGTTCAGTGGCCATGGCTCACGGGCCTAGCCGCTCTGCGGCATGTGGGATCTTCCCGGACCAGGGCACGAACCCATGGCCCCTGCATTGGCAGGCTGATTCTCAACCACTGCACTACCAGGGAAGCCCAAAATTAACATTTGTTTTATCTTGTACATAAAACTGTTTCAGAATAATAATACAACTACTGGCAATAAAACTACCAAGTAAAATTTAAATTTTCTTTGCAATCCTTTTTATCTTCCCACTCTGAATATACATTCAAAGCACTGAGTTTTAAGATATGTTAAAATAATTATTTTCTCTTCAGAGTTATATCAGCAATTTGATTGTGAATTAGAATAATTTATTTTAATTTGTTCTTGGTTTTATGAATTGCTTTTTTCTTCCTGGTTTAATTTGCTTTAAAATTTTTTTTTCTTTCCAAACTGCACAGCTTGTGGGACTTTTGTTCCCCAACTAGGGACTGAACCTGGGCCCTTGGCAGTGAAAGCACGGAGCCCTAACCAGTGGACCGCCAGGGAATTCCCTGATTTTGGATTTTTAAAGCATTCCAAATGTCAAAAGAATACAAAAAAGACTCAGTCAAAGAAGTCTTCTTTCCTTATGTATTAGCTATCTTTTGCTGCATAATTAAGCACCCAAAACTTAAGACAGCAGCAATTTATTATTTCTTGCCATTTTGTGAGTTTCTTTAACAGTTTATTGTACTTGGTTTGGCTTTGGGTCACTTGTATGGTAGCATTAAACTAGCATCTGGGTTGGGCTGGAACACTTAAAAAGTCCTCTCTTACATATCTGGGGCCTTGGAAAAAAATGTAAGCTTGAGCACTTCAAATTTTTCTCCAAGTAGTGCCTTTCTCCCTAAGACAACGTCTCACCTCACAAGTTTTCTTGCATGGCTCTCTCTTTAGGACAGTCTGGACTTCTTTATAACATGGCAAATGAATTCCAGGAAAGCAGAATCTTGCCAAGTCTCTTATGGGCTGGACCTGGAACTGGTACAGTGTCACTTCTGTCACATTCCATTAATCAAAGCAGGTCAAAGGCCATCCAGATTTAAAGATAGGAGAAATAGACTCCACCTCTTGCTGGGAGGAGCAGCCTATATTCACAGGGAAAAGAGGAATTGTCAGTGACCATATTTAGAGACCACTGACCACACCATTGCTATCTTCTCCACCTTCTCCCTCCACCATAGATAGACATTTTTAAGATCAATTTCTGATTTATCCTTACTATGCTTATTTTCACAAATATTAGCAAATATATTTGTATATCCTGATTTCCTCTCCTTTTAAAATAAAAAAGTCAAATGATACAGCACTATTGCGGACCTTCCTTTTTTCACTTAATATATCCTAGAGCTTTTTATTCTCCATTGTATATAGTGATCTTTTTCATGAAGGTAGTTTATAGAAATTCAGAACAGAGCATCCTAGATTGTACTTAGAGAACATTATATCCTATCCCCACACTTAAATATGCTTTTAAGAGAACACTTTAAACTACCTCATGGCACTTAACAGCAAAAAGAAAAGTACTGGACCATTAGTAAGCAGTGGAAAAGTGTGTTATTATTGCTGCTGTAGGGGAGGAAAAAACCTTTTCCTCTACCCTCTTAGAGACCCTAGTTGGGTCTAAAAATCAAACTGACAAAGACAGATTAATAAGAATAGCATACAAATTCTATGAAATTTTTACATGTACGTGGGAGACTTCCCAAGAGAATGAAGACCCAAAGGAGTGACCAGAGTAGGAGCTTTTATACCTTGTAGACAAAGAAGCAATACATTTGTGATGAACTGATAAGATAAAGAGCTTTGGACTAGGGGCAGTCAATGGTGAAGAAGTAACTAGGAAGATAACAGTTTAACAAGGTTTGCTTCTTGGCCTCAAATTCCCTGTCTCTCGTGATAAGAATGTCTTCCTTCCTCCTGGTACAGGGAAGGTGCCTTTCACATGGGATATTTATGACCTGTTTCAGGAAACAAGGGCTAGGACAGGGAGGTCAGTGTGACCTTCCTGCTTCTGCTATTTTCTCAAATCCCCTCAGCTTTACATGCTCAATATGCCATGGTGCCATATTTGGGGGTAGCATGTCTTGGACCCCATCACTGTAAAGTGCATTATTTATCATAAAATAGACAACCTATTCCCCTTAAGTTCCCTTGTATCCAATAAGAACATGGCAGGAATGAATAAAGAACCAAAGAAATAGTTTATTAGAGAAAGCAAGGAGAAATTGTGTGCCAAAGTAAAAAATAAGTATGGCAGAATTTTGGCAAAAGATAAAGAGGTCTTAATAAATACTTAAGAAAATATAAATAAAAACATAACACACCTCCCATAAATGTTTCTTTTATGGAAGATATAATGTTGATTTATCAGAAGTAAACATGAACTTTTTTACTTCTATCTCCTTGAAATTGTCTGGGAAGAAGAAAATTTACCCTATAATTCTAGGTTCTTTTGGCTGGTCTAAGAATCAAACTGACATGACGTAGATTAATAGGAGAAAATTTAAAAAAAACTGTTTAATAACACATCTACCTTGGAGAGGCCCAGGAAAACTAAGTCGCCAAAATGGCCGAAGACCTCCCTTTAAATAGCATCCTCAGCTGAAGACAAAAGAGGATGCTGAGGGTGGGGACGAGTCACTTTTGAGAGATGACCAGGAAAAGCACAGCAAACCAGGGTAAGGCTGTTGTGCAGATTTAAGTTTTGCCTTCTCCACTGATACGAATTTCTAGAGATTTGGTCATCTTCCACTTCCTGGTACAGTGAGATCTCTTACAAATGTAAATGTTTCTTATAAAAGAGTAACTACTTGGCTTTAGAGTTTTTCTCACGTCTGGCCGTTTCCTAGAAAATAACAACTTAAAATAATTAATATGCCAAGGAGACATATTTTGGGGTGGCAAATTCTGCTCCCCTACAAAATCATGCAAAATTGATAGCAGAAACACACATAAGGATACTCACCAGGTTCGTTTGTTTTTTTTTCATGTTTTTTGGCTGCATTGGGTCTTCGTTGCTGTGCGCGGGCTTTCTCTAGTTGCAGAGAGCGGGGGCTACTCTTCGTTGTGGTGTGCGGACTTCTCATTGCAGTGGCTTCTCTTGCTGCGGAGCACAGGCTCTAGGAGTGTAGGCTTCAGTAGTTGCAGTACGCAGACTCAGTAGTTGCGGAACGCGGGCTCTAGAGCGCAGGCTCAGTAGTTGTGGCGCACGGGCTTTGTTGCTCTGTGGCATGTAGGATCTTCCCGGACCAGGACTTGAACCCGTGTCCCCTGCATTAGCAGGTGGATTCTTAACCACTGCGCCACCAGGGAAGTACCAAGCTCTTTCTTATTACTGAAAATAGTGAACATATAAAGATGCGACTTGTAGCATATTTTTATTTCCCTTTATGTTTTAAAATTCAGAAATGTTAAATATTGTAACTCTAAGATAAGAAAGATGGGTAGATAGTGCACGGTGGTGTCAGGCCATCGGTTGTTGCCTGGATTAAATAATGCACCACTGCCTTCACTATCTCTTATTGCATTGTCTTTGTTCTCAAAATCCTCTCCCTGGGAAGTGACACATTCTTTGATAAAATCATAGTCGGAGGAAGGAAAAGACAAGGTCATTATACAAAGATCACAGCTATTCCTAGCATCTTTTAAAAAATATATACCAGATTTCAGAGCATAGATGAGAAAAAAATCTCTTCCTCTAGCCATCTAGTGCTGGGGCCCTATACATTGGGCTGACAAAGATAGATGAACAAGAGAAAAATAAACAGAAGTTTATGAACATGTGTATCATGCATGCAACACATGGGAGTTCTCAGAGGTCAGTAACTCAAAGATTTTGTTAGAAGTTGAGTTTATATAACTTCTTAGCAAAGGAACAATACATTCTTAGAAAAGTGACAAGACAAAGAAAAAGGACCTTGGGTTTTTTTTTTTTTGTGTGTGTGTGTGTGTGTTACGCGGGCCTCTCACTGTTGTGGCCTCTCCCGTTGCAGAGCACAGGCTCCGGACGCGCAGGCTCAGCAGCCATGGCTCACGGGCCCAGCCGCTCCGCGGCATGTGGGATCTTCCTGGACCAGGGCACAAACCCGTATCTCCTGCATCGGCAGGAGAACTCTCAACCACTGCGCCACCAGGGAAGCCCGGACCTTGGGTTTTTAAGGGAAGATTATGAAGGCAAATATGTGGGAGACTAAGGGTAGATAAAGGCTAGTTAGTAAAGTTTGTTATATAGATTCCTCTGGTGCCATCTCCAGACTGATAAGCATCTAAGTTGTCTCTAGTGATTAACTTTTGTCCTTCTTGGTAGAGAGGGAGGAGGGACAAGTTTGTAAATTTTTGTCCTCCTTTTACACAGATAGGGGGAAGGTAGAGAGCTTTTCCTTCATTTGCTGCTTCTTAAATGCCTTTAGCTAAAATAATTCCTAGGTCAAAGAGGCATATTTCAGGGTGTGTAAACAAAGAACAAAGAGCGTTTTTGCTCATCACCCAATTCTTCGAGGATTAACCTGTTACAGTCTCTGACCAACAGTACACTTTGTGCTCCAGACAGAGGAAATAAAGATGATAATGTTGCAGGAAGGGGGAACCCCTTCCAGGGCCCGAGAGTGGGCTCTTGTCTAACACTCAGAAATGTATTGTCCGAGGAGACACACGTGCTGACAAAGCAAGAGACTTTATTGGGAGGGGGGGCCTGGGTGGAGAGCAGCAGGGTAAGGGAACCCAGGAGAACTGCTCTGCCATGTGGCTCGCAGTCTCAGGTTTTATGGTAATGGGGTTAGTTTTCTGGTTGTCTCTGGCCAATCATTCTGACTCAGGGTCTTTCCTGGTGGTGCACGCATTGATGGGCCAAGATGGATTCCAATGAGAAGGATGAGAAGGATTCTGGGAGGTTGGTAGGACATATGGACCGGCACTTCCTCTCTCCTTTTGACCTTTCCTGAATTCTTCCAGTTGGTGGTAGCTTGTTAGTTCTGCATTCCTTACTAGGACCTTCTGTTGTAAGATAACTTGTGTAAGTGGTTACTATGGTGCCTGGCCAGGGCGGGCAGTTTCGGTCAGTGGTTCCCCTAACGATAACAGGATGCTCTGCTTTGGACAAGCAGGTCCTTTAGATAGTTAGATGTAAATCTCAGGAAGAGTTTTTAATGAACCCAGATTCTTGCATCTTCCCATACATAGAAAAACACTAAAATCATTAACTTGAGATATCTATGTTTTGTAACCAGCAGTATCTTTACCAAGATGTATACTTGACTACAGGTATTCCCTAGCCAGGAATCACATATAAACTGGCTTCTCCCCTACCTCTTCAGAACAGCTTCCTCAGAGCTACTGAGCAGCTGTCTCCCAGGCTATAGTTCTCAGTAAGATCCTGGATAAGACTTAAACTCACCGTTCTTATGCTGTGCATTTTTCTTTCAGTTGATAGGTGACATTCTGGTTTCCTTCAAGAGCATCTCGAGGTGGACCAAAATACCCTGTGTGGCTGAATCACCCTGACTCCATTTTGTCAGCTCCATCTCAGGCCCACAGTCCTACCCCCTCCCCTTTCTGCATGACTGAGCTCTAGCCTACCCACCAGGAATGGACCCAAGCCTGCTAAGCTCCCTATCAACATTTACCCTTGCCTTCATCTGATATGAAAACTAGAATGCCTTTTGCTGATGCTGATGGTTAATGACCTGCAGATCCCCTGTGGGGAGGAAGAAAGCCCTGTTCCTGTAGGTGTGGATATGCTTCTCCCCTGGTAGTCAGATTCTATCTTTAGCTTTGGCCCCTTTAAATCCCCCTGTACCCCTTTTGGTGGCTTTCAGTGGTGTGGAGTGCAGTTGAGAATGCTTCTGGATCATCATTCTCCTGATACTGACTGTATGTAAGTTACCCAAGATAAGCTCCATAAGTGCACTCCATGGAGTTGCCTGCTTTGTTTTTCAGTCTCAGAGTTCCTTCCCAGTCTAGAGGGTATTACACAATATGCCTGCTGTCCAACATACCCCATTTCTAACACCATTCCTCTCCCTTTCCTGATATAAGACCAGAAAAGACATGATGCCCTGTTATGTGTTCACAGTGCTTTTATTTAAGGAGGCTTTACCAATAACAATAGTACAAATTGTGCCTTTGTTAGGTGTCTCATAGGTTTTTACACTGCAGGGTAAGATTCAGGTATGCCTTTCCTTTGTAAAGTTGGAGAAGGAAGATGGTGAAAAGGAAAGTAGAATCACCTTGCCTGTGGGTGCTTTCTCAGCGTATATCAGCTTAGGAAGTAGTACCTATGGAAACTAAGGATTTAGAAGAGCTTAGGAGACACTTAGTGTATCTTCAACAGCATACACCTCCTCTAAAGACTGTCGCTCTGGGGTGAGGTAGCTTCAGATGTTCAGTGAGACTACCAAAATCTGCCTGCTTTAAGTTGATGTTTCTTCTAAAGGGAATGAATATGAACCACCATTCCTAAGGCAGATAGCTTCACATGAGCCCTTCTCCCTTATAATTCTGGAAAGTGGTTCTATGAGCTACCACCTCCTTTCAGGTATATTTTTGTACAATGTTCACTGATAGAAAAAAATATCCACAGCTTCACTTAACACCAATAGCCCATCAATTTGCTAAATGTGTTTCCTATTTACAATGTTTCTTTCATAAAATCCAGTTGTTTCATTCACTTTAACACACATATATTTTTCATAATAAAATTAATTATAGCAACGTTTCAGAGAAGTTTAACTCTCTCCACTTAAAAATACATGATTAATACCTTGTCACTCTAATTGCTTATGTCATTTTTAAGATGAGAAATTATTCATTTCCCTCCAAATTATTGACCTCATTAAATTGTTGAAATATCTCAAAATATTATGTTAATCCTTCTTGATAAGTTATGAAATTTGGTCTCTAAATTATACATTTAGGATGAAACCAAGAAAGCAGTCTGTAATAGTGGGTAAGAGCAAGTGCTCTAAGAGACAGATATATGTCATTCAAATACCACTTCCACCACTACCTAACTATGTGAATTCGGGAGTGACGTAAGCTCTCTGAATCTCAGTTTCAACAGCCATAAAGTGTAGCTAACCATACATATATCATATTTTGAGGATTGAAAGAGTATTTAGCATATAAAGTACCTAGCATAGTACCTGATATATTGGAAGTGTTTATTAGACATCTGGTAGATGATAGTAATATATCTATGCATATTCTTGCTACACTCTATCTCACTGATAAAATGATTGACAAGTTTATCTCATAACATTTTTAGATCTCTTTATACTCTTTCATTTTAGAAACGGGAACCTTCTGTTGAATGAAGTTGTACAGCATAAGTGAAATTGAATCTGTTAATATCTGAATGCTCTTGCCAGAATAAAAGTGTAGTGTAACAGGTTTTCAATAGATGACATTCACCTTCAACTCGATTGTGTTCTATTCTAATGATAGCAGAGACAGTTTTAGAACCCAATTCTCCTAATTCCTGTACTATGTTCATTGCTCTAAACCTTAATATCTTTCAGAATGGAACATCAAGGCAAAATACGTGGAAATTACCACAAGGGAAATGGGTTAAAAAACAAAGACCAGATAGATTTAATTGATATTTACAGAATATTTCATCCAAAAAAAGCAGATTACACTTTCTTCTCAAGTGCACATGGAACATTCTCCAGGAGAGATCACATCTTGGGTCAAAAATCAAGCCTCAGTAAATTTAAGAAAATTAAAATCATATTAAGCACCTTTTCTGACCACAACGCTATGAAATTAGAAATCAATTACAGGGAAAAAAACGGAAAAACTAGCACATGGAGGCTAAACCATACATTACTAAATAACCAAGAGATCACTGAAGAAATCAAAGAGGAGATCAGAAAATACCTAGAGACAAATGGCAACAAAAACACGACAATGCAAAACCTATGGGATGCAGCAAAAGCAGCTCTAAGAGGGAAGTTTATAGCAATACAAGCCTACCTCAAGAAACAAGAAAAATCTCAAATAAACAATCTAACCGTACACCTAAAGGAACTAGAGAAAGAAGAACAAACAAAACCCAAAGCTAGTGGAAGGAAAGAAATCATAAAGATCAGAGCAAAAATAAATGAAATCGAAATGAAGAAAACAATAGCAAAGATCAATAAAACTAAAAGGTGGTTCTTTGAGAAGATAAACAAAACTGATAAACCATTAGCCAGACTCATCAAGAAAAAGAGGGAGAGGACTCAAATCAATAAAATTAGAAATGAAAAAGGAGAAGTAACAACAGACACTGCAGAAATACGAAGCATCCTAAGAGACTACTACAAGCAACCCCATGCCAATAAAATGGACAACCTGGAAGAAATGGACAAATTCTTAGAAAGGTATAACCTTCCAAGACTGAACCAGGAAGAAATAGAAAATATGAACAGACCAATCACAAGTAATGAAATTGAAACTGTGATGAAAAACCTTCCAACAAACAAAAGTCCAGGACCAGATGGCTTCACTGGTGAATTCTATCAAACATTTAGAGAAGAGCTAACACCCATCCTTCTCAAACTCTTCCAAAAAATTGCAGAGGAATGAACACTCCCAAACTCATTCTATGAGGCCACCATCACCCTGATACCAAAACCAGACAAAGATACTACAAAAAAAGAAAATTACAGACCAATATCACTGATGAATATAGATGCAAAGGTCCTCAACAAAATAGCAATCAGAATCCAAGAACACATTAAAAGGATCATACACCATGATTAAGTGGGATTTATCCCAGGAATGCAAGGATTCTTCAATATATGCAAATCAATCAATGTGATACACCATATTAACAAACTGAAGAATAAAAACCATATGATTATCTCACTAGATGCAGAAAAAGCTTTTGACAAAATTCAACACTGATTTATGATAAAAACTCTTCAGAAAGTGGGCATAGAGGGAACCTACCTCAACATAATAAAGGCCATATACGACAAACCCACAGCAAACATCATTCTCAATGGTGAAAAACTGAAAGCATTTCCTCTAAGATCAGGTACAAGACAATGATGTCCACTCTTGCCACTATTATTCAACATAGTTTTGGAAGTCCTAGCCACAGCAATCAGAGAAGAAAAAGAAATAAAAAGAATACAAATTGGAAAAGAAGAAGTAAAACTGTCACTGTTTGCAGATGACGTGATACTATACATAGAGAATCCTAAAGATGCCACCAGAAAACTAGTAGAGCTAATCAATGAATTTGGTAATGTTATAGGATACAAAATTAATGCACAGAAATCTCTTGCATTGCTATACACCAATGATGAAAAATCTGAAAGAGAAATTAAGGAAACACTCCCATTTACCATTGCAACAAAAATAATAAAATGCCTAGGAATTTAAGGAAACACTCCAATTTACCATTGCAACAAAAGGAATAAAATGCCTAAGAATAAAGCTACCTAGGGAGACAAAAGACCTGTATGCAGAAAATTATAAGACACTGATGAAAGAAATTAAGGATGATACCAACAGATGGAGAGAGGTTCTTGGATTGGAAGAATCAATATTGTGAAAATGAATATACTACCCAAAGCAACCTACAGATTCAATGCAATCTTTATCAAATTACCAATGGCATTTTTTACAGAACTAGAACAAAAAATCTTAAAATTTGTATGGAGACACAAAAGACCCCAAATGGCCAGAGCAGTCTTGAGGGGAAAAAACTGAGCTGGAGGAATCAGACTCCTGGATGTCAGAATATACTACAAAGCTACAGTAACCAGGACAATATGGTACTGGCACAAAAACAGAAATATAGATCAATGGAACAGGATAGAAAGCCCAGAGATAAACCCACGCACCTATGGTCAACTAATCTATGACAAAGGAGGCAAGGATATACAATGGAGAAAAGACAATTTCTTCAGTAAGTGGTACTGAAAAAACTAGACAGCTACATGTAAAAGAATGAAATTAGAACACTCCCTAACACCATACAAAAAATAAACTCAAAATGGATTAAAGACCTAAATGTAAGACTGGATACTATAAAACTCTTAGAGGAAAACATAGGAAGAACACTGTTTGACATAAATCACAGCAAGATCCTTTTTGATCCACCTCCTAGAGTAATGGAAATAAAAACAAAAATAAACAAAGGGGACCTAATGAAACTTAAAAGCTTTTGCAAAGCAAAGGAAACTATAAACAAGATGAAAAGACAACCCTCAGAATGGGAGAAAATATTTGCAAACAAATCAACAGATAAAGGATTAATCTCCAAAATATATAAACAGTTCATGCAGCTCAATATTAAAAAAACAAACAACCCAATCCAAAAAATGGGCAGAAGACCTAAATAGACATTTCTCCAAAGAAGACATACAGATGGCCAAGAAGCACATGAAAAGCTGCTCAACATCACTAATTACTACAGTAATGCAAATCAAAACTACAATGACGTATCACCTCACACCAGTTAGAATGGGCATCAGCAGAAAATTTACAACCAACAAATGCTGGAGAGGGTGTGGAGAAAAGGGAACCCTCTTGCACTGTTTGTGGGAATGTAAACTGATACAGCCACTATGGTGAACAGTATGGAGGTTCCTTAAAAAACTAAAAATAGAATTGCCATATGACCCAGCAATCCCACTACTGGGCATATACTCAGAGAAAACCATAATTCAAAATGACACATGCCCCCAGTTCATTGCAGCACTATTTACAATAGCCAGGTCATGGAAGCAACCTAAATGCCCATGGACAGACGAATGGATAAAGAAGATGTGGTACATATATAAAATGGAATATTACTCAGCCATAAAAAGGAACGAAATTGGGTCATTTGTAGAGGCGTGGATGGATCTAGAGACTGTCATACAGAGTGAAGTAAGTCAGAAAGAGAAAAACAAATATTATATATTAACGCATATATGTGGAACCTAGAAAAATGGTACAAATGAACCGGTTTGCAGGGCAGAACTAGAGACACAGATGTAGAGAACAAATGTATGGACACCAAGGGGGGAAAGTGGTGGGGGGTGGGGTTGGTGGTGTGATGAATTGGGAGATTGGGATTGACACGTATACACTAATATGTATAAAATATATAACTAATAAAAACCTGCTGTATAAAAAAATAAAATAAAAATAAAAAATTCAAAAAATAAAAAATAAAAATAAGTTGCAAAGACTCAAAGAGAAAAGGAGGATAACTTTTTCTTGCTGCCCGTGTTTACAATCTACTCTGCTTCATCTTCTGTTCTGTTGCCACAGGTATTTTTATGGAACACAGATCTGACCACTTTACTGTTTAAAAGTCTTTGATGATCCTTATTTTTCTGCAGGAGAAAGTTAACTCCCTGGGAGGATTCCCAGGACTTTCTTTCACGTCCCAGCCTTCTTTTTCAGACCAATCTCCACCCAAGATCTGAGGTACTGCTTTCAAGAATTCTGCATTTCATGGAAGAATAAGTTTTCACAATTTAGGGAGTGGCACCAGGCATATTTAATATGCGCAACCCTCCTGCTCTTCGGGTAACAGATCCCCCTTTTGTTCCTCCTCATGTTTTCTCAAACTTTAGGCTCATTTAATGTATGACTCTTTAAGATATGCAGGAGAAAAACCTAGTTCAGAATCTGACCTGAGTGTGAAAAGTTTGTCCACAAATTTAGATCCAGTATTGCCCCACTTACTGAATCTAGAGATGCTTAATTTTCTTGGAGTTAATCTTTTATTATCTCTATAGCCAATAAGAGGGAAATGATGAAGATGAGTGATGCAGATATGTCAGTTTGCTGGTTTGGTGTTTGTAAGTAAAACAGAATTTAAAGTTTATGAGTTGGGACTTCCCCAGTGGTCCAGTGGTAAAGACTCTACCTTCCAATGCAGGGGACGTGGGTTTGATCCCTGGTCAGGGAACTAAGATCCCACATGCCATGGGGAAACTAAGCCCACATGCCACAACTACTGAGCCCACGCACCTCAACTGGATAGCTCACGTGCCACAAACTATAGAGCCCACCCTCTCTGGAGCCCAAGCGCCACAACTAGAGAAGAGAAAAACCAGCATGCCACAACGAGAGAGAAGCCTGCACACTGCAATGAAAGATCCCTCGTGCCACAAGGAAGATCCCACGTGCTGCAACTAAGACCCGACACAGCCAAAAAATAAATAAATAAAATAAAGTTTATGAGTTTAAGGCACGTTCTATTTTTTTTAACATCTTTACTGGAGTATAATTGCTTTACAATAGTGTGTTAGTTTCTGCTTTATAACAAAGTGAATCAGTTATACATATACATATGTTCCCATATGTCTTCCCTCTTGCATCTCCCTCCCTCCCACCCTCTCTATCCCGCCCCTCTAGGTGGTCACAAAGCACCGAGCTGATCTCCCTATGCTATGCGGCTTAAGGCACGTTCTCTTGAGTGTCTTTGTCTTCTCACTGAGCCTGTGCATTTGCTCATGTAATTCTATTTTCCTGGAAAGCTTTCTTCTCTCCTCTCTTATAAAAACCCTGACAACCTTTCAAGTCCTTTTCAGATTTAATCACTTCCATGAGCACTCCTTGATAATGACCATCTCCTACCTATTTGCAATTAATCATAACCTCTTCTGTTTCCTTACAGTACTCTGATGACACCTCTATTGTAACTGAGCAGGACCCTCTTCGGCCTTTCCAGGACAGGTCCCTCCCACATATCCTCTGCTTTAGCTCCTCTCTGAAGAACCTAGATAATAGTATCTGATGCACATTTTCTGAGTTGTTTTACAGATGTGAAAACCCCCACCAAATGGAAGAAGTTAACTACTTGTTGACCACAAGAACATAACTCCCAGACCTACTGGAGCCTGAGGACTGATAATGTTAACCCCTGGGACACTGACCTGTTACCTCACCATCAACCAATCAGAGAACTGTGCACAAACTGATCACATACTCTGCAACTCCCCTCCTTCACCTGGCTTTTAAAGATGCCTCCCTGAAACCCATTGGGGAGTTTGGGCTATTTGAGCATGAGCTGCCCTGGACTCCTTGTCTGGTGCCTTAAATAAACGTTCCACTTTCCTTCACCACAACCCGGTGTCACTAGATTGGCTTTACTATGCATGGGCAAGCAGGCCCAAGTTCGGTTTGGTAACACTATTATAACACATACCACCTGGTTTTAGCTGTTCAGTTCTCTTCTCATCCACTGACTAAATAGGACCTTCCTGAGGGCAAGGACAATGTCTTTTCCATCTCTGTTTCTCTGAGGATCGCTTTGCAGTGCAGCCCAGGAGGTAACAATGGAGGTTATAAAGAGGTGATTTATAGAGGCTGTGGAAGAAAACTGCACATGCAGCTCATGTTACACTGCCTGTTACTTAACAAGGATATCTTGGGGAAAGTATTTGCAGAAAACTAAATTGTACATGTACCAAGGCTATTCATTAGCTGAACTGCTGAAGCATGAAAGCCAGGTTTATCCAGACGTGAGCTATAATCCATGCTACAAAATTAGCTATGGAACAATCTTCAGGTTATCTGCAACAGCTGGGGCAGCCTGGCCTACGGTCATCAGTCATTGCTAAGATCTCACTAATTCCCAGAACCGAGCTCAGGGTCCAGGAAGATGATTGTGCGAGGTGGAAAGAGGCAGTGAAGAGTTTGCAGAGGTGGTGGCCCCTATCCCCCTGCCAACCTATGCATCTGGAAGATTGTGTGTGTGGTCACTCTCTTGCCCAAGGAGCTGGGATAGTCTGCTGTACTTGGCAGAGTAACTGTGGTTAATTCTCAGGCATTGGTTACCATTGGACATACCTGTTTATAAGTCTGCTCTGTCACTACAACATTAGTCTTTTAAAATCTTCCTATGAAGTTGTGCACCACAAAAGAATTCTTTTAATATTTGGGAAAAAAAGAGGAAACTAATAACTGTTATATATTAGTCAGGGTTCTCCAGAGAAACAGAATCAATATAATGTGAATATATAGAGAAAGAAGGAATTGGCTCATGTGATTATGGAGGCTGACAAGTCCAAGTCTGCCGTGTGGGCTGGCAGCCTGATCACCCAGGAGAACTGATGGTGCAGTTCCAGTCTGAAGGCAATCTACTGAAGAATTTCCTGTTCCTTGGGGAGGCCAGTCTTTTCATTCTATTAGGCCTTCAACTGATTGTATGAGCCCCATCTACATTATGGAGGGCAAGCTGCTTACTCAAAGTTTACTGATTTAAAGTTTAATCTCATCCCAAGCACTCTTCAAGTTGACACATAAAATTGACCAACACATGTTGAATACCTACTATGTGTCAGACTCTTCTAGACAGTATGTCATCTCACAGCATTTTCACAGAAACCCTATGAGATGTGTATCTTATTTCATCAGTGAGAAAACCGAGGCTTACATGGCTTAATTCCCTTATTTAAGGATATAACTGGTAGGAACTAAAAGTGTATTCTAGCCTTCATTCATCTGCTTTAAAGCCTGTACTCTTTCCACTAAAATGATAAATACAATATACTGAGAGAGATCTTGTTTGTCCTGAT